>NW_019211454.1:52713060-52812677 GCF_002443255.2 Varroa destructor | reverse complement strand
TTTGTCAATATTTGATTATTTTCAGGGCTCTTCGTGTGTGAGTATACACATATTTGGGTAACCAGTCCAAGTTATTTACCTGCACTAAATATATATTAAATAACGAATATATCATGACTAATTATTTTTCAAATATAGACATGTGGTCGCTGGCTGCTAGACAGATCTTGAATTGAAGGAAGCGTTACAGCGTAGATCGGCAAGTTTGATTCCACCTATTTATCAATAGGGATGAGAGTGTCCATATGTTTGACCCTAAAGCTCGGCGACGAATGGAAGCTTCTTTCTGAATTTATATAGTTAGATGACACAATCTAAAAATCCCTCGCCATCTGTCGAGTAGCGCGAACAACTTTGTTGTAGCTTTGCTGCTAATTTTATTGAAAATAGAAACGTTGAAATAGAGATTACTCCTACATTTATCTAGCACACTACGGTATCTAAGTAGCATAGAAGATCTGAGCTTAGCTTAACATGAACTAACAAAGCTGAAGTCGTTCATACCAAAGTGGAAAAGCTTTAATAAGAACACTAATCATATTAGTAATCACTGCTAAATCGAAAGTATGGATTTTACTGTTTCAACAAAATAAGTTTTTAACCTCACTAATTTATTGTGCTATATAGGTAAGTTATGATATCGGTGTGAAGATCAGCGTGGCGTGCAACTAACGAGATGCTTCGAAAGACGATTCACTAAAATGAATAAATTAATAATCAATAAGCCAAACACTTGCTGGTTCGATTTGCTGTAGCGCAACATTCTTCATTCAACTCAATATTTTTTATTCCTTTTCAGTATTTTTATTTATTATTTATTCATTATTTTGCATGAAATACGTTTCCTAAATGTTGCAAAAAAAAAACGGTAAAAATATATTTTTAATCGGCAGGCGCAATAAGAGGGCGTAACTTCAGGTGAAACTTGGAACAATTATCCATCCTGACACGCAGTTTCTAGAACATCCGCCTTTTCAAATTTCTACTGTGTGTACTTATTAGGGTCTTGAACGATAATTTTTGTCGCAGTGACAGCGCAAGTTGTTTCTTAGTAGCCGGTATGTATCCGCTAATATTAGCAATGCTTCATTCTTCCACAATGGCTTCCTCTAGATAGCTCGCCTTTACAACGACAATAATTGTTCCGCTATTGCCATGTAATAACGGTTCGACGTACCCCGCGTAATAACAAGCTATGCCTACATGCTGTGTTTGTCTGCGCGGGCACCAGCTGAAGCAGTTGAAACTCCAGTAGTAGCCGCAGTAAACTGTGCCTGCGGTCCATGTAAACTATCATAAATTAAAGCAACGATAACGGTCGCGGCACGGTGCCTCCTTCTCGACTTTTCGCAGGTGCTGCCATCCCGGGATTGGTATCAGAGACGATCGTAGCACAAACGATGGACGCCAGGGGGAGCGGCGCCTCCCGAGCAAAACTCGTTGACTCGTGTTACCCAGGGCTATCCGTCCAGTGGGGGCATACCCAACAGACATACACAGATGGGCTGGGCAGGGTATGTTCAGGACGAGCGGACGCATTTTACGCACCAGACGTAAACGCACTTGCTCCGCTAACTTGACCGCCCCGTCAATCTAATAGAGCCAATCGTTTTTCATTCACTTGTTCACTTAACCACTGATGTTATCTTTGACTTTTGTCTTCGTTTTGGCTTTTTTTGCCTTCGCTTTGTTGTTGTCGTTTCTCTCTCTCTTTCTATATTTTTATGTTTTCTGACGATGTTATCTTATCGAAGGCGGCGATGTCTGTGTTGTGTCTATGTGGCCATCATTGTAGCAGTTACTGACGGATCCAGACAAACAGAGTAGTGGAGTCGTCACAATTGGTGTTGTCACGACGTCGTCGGCCAACAGCCGTCGGTTTGCTGAGTACTTCGGTTACTTTAGCTTGGCGGCAGCGCTTGAAAACCAAAGACTGAGAGGAGAGGCCGCAACACGAAAAAAAGGAGGAAAACAGAGAAAAACAACGAAAAGATGTCAACACGAATGAAAAGAGTTTTTATCTGGTTGATGCTGTTTCGCCACCGAAGTCACCGATGTAACTTGAAAGATAGCAGCAGCAGCAGTATCCCCGTGATGACGCTGGTGGTCGTATCGGGCGGAGGCACGACACGTGCTCTCATATGTCATGTGTTTTTCTGATTTTGCTTCGGTATAGCGCATCTCCTTATGTTTCAGCAGTGACAAGAGAAACAAATGTTAGCGCCATATCTAATTATGTCGCTACTACTGGCTTTACGTTGGCCAAGGGGTGGATATTAGCCGGCACATGCGTTCCCATATGGGTACTATGTGTAACTGGCAAAAGAGAAACCTGGAATAAAGCGAGAGATTGCAGAGAGGAAACTGAAAAATAACCGGAATTTGAAACGGCGGAGATGAACCTGCGACCGTCGATGGATGCGACAAAAAGCTGAAGATCAATAATTACCATCCCACCTTTTTCAGTTACATTCACAATACAAACGTAACAGTTTGTCAGATGCTAGAACGTAGCTTGACAATAAAACTGCGGGAAATACTGGCCGGGCCACCGGCGAGACAAAAAAAAGCTAGGCCAGAGGCAACGGCGAAAAGTCGTTGCGGTGGTGACCTCGTAGTGTCCATGATATAGTTAAAGGTTGTTCTTTTGTCAATGACAAGGAAAACAATATCGATCTAGTTATCGCTGCTATGCGTAGTGCCTTCTGTTAGTGGAAATAATAATAGTATTAGCAGTCGCAATAATGAACCGTGTTAGCTTTGGTTCTTTTTTGCTCTACATCAAACTTGTAAATGGCAAGCCTTCGCACTTGGCTCATCGTACATTACAGATCCCAAGTTAATTCGCTAGCGTTGAAGAGGTATTGGCCGACACAATTATAAGAATGAAGTTGAATTCTGCTATTATGATCGCTTTCCTATTTTCAGTAAATACTCATTAATAAACTGTTCGTCGTGCCTTTCGTCTGCTCACCAATTCATTTAGAAAATTTTCAATTTAGTGCTATGTACATACAATGGACATTGTGAATGTCACTACCGCCAGAACTTCACTCGTTTGCATCAGAAGGTGGATGACGCTGCTTTATTTTCGATGCTTTTTCAATCTTTTCCAAAGAAATGACTGCTTTCCTAAATCGATGACTAGTCAACACAGACGTCGTTTTGAAAATTATTTGTTGCCAGTCGTTGAACGAGACGTAAACAGAATGAACGCTAGCCTAAAATAGGACGGTGCTTTGCGGAACAGATTTCAGAGTTAGCTTTTCCATTTTCTGCCTACCTACGCGACAGCACATTTTCGGATCCACGTCGAAGTTACCGGCCGCCACCGCCGGTCTCCTCGACTGAAATATTGTGTCCCTCATATAGGTACTGTTGTTAGCGCTGGACCGTGGCTATTGCTTTTCAGTCTTTTTTTTGGTGACCAATTACGCTTGTTCGTTACCAACATCCTCACCGATCCTTTCGACTTAACAGAAAAACTGAATTCGTATTGACCACCTCTCTGCTTCACCGCTCGACCCTCTGTGCAAACAAAGACGATTCTTTGTCGTCAGAGCTGATGCTGCAAGAGAAACAAGAACGATTACCAAATGACAACTGATTCAGTTGACTGCGTTCCGCTTATCTAAGCTGTCCCGATAATTAACTGTAGGAAATGAGATGACCACCCGTTATCCGAATATAGCATACATGAGTTTGTTCGTGGAAAGATATATATATAATAAAAATTCATTTTGTTTATGAAGAGTACGTAAATCGCCAAAGCGGTAAGAGCATACGGCACTGAGTGAGGAAATCTGATTTCGTTGGCATCGTAAAGCGTAAGGCATATATCTGTAAAAAACAAAAATGCTGGTTTTATGTCGGGGTCGCTTGATTCGCGCTTCCAAACTCAAAATCAAAGCTTCGATATGATATTTATTTGGCCTTTTCAGGCCGTAAGGAACGGGCTTATGAAGACAAAAGCGCAGCTTTTGCACTTCATCGACGATACGACCAGTTGACTCGCTTGGAAATCCCTACGTTCTGAAAATCACTATTTTTCTTATACTAAAACCGATTGTTGAAACCCAAACATTTTTAGAGATGATCCACGGATAGTTCTGCTTTATCCTTGTGTAAATTATATTACCTGTTTAACAGTCAGTTTTATATACGGTAATACATCGATAGAAATGTGGACAGGTATCAGTATCGCGAGGCACTTACTCAGTTAGAGAACGGCGTATCTGAAATACGTGTTCGGTTCTATGATTATAAACACGTTATTTGCTCAGTCCAAGAACGCAAGAAAAGTGTGCAGGAGTCTTTCTTCATATGGATCTAGTAATGTTCGAATACGAGACGATATTTTTTAGTAAGACCTTAAGCCGCTGTCTTGATTATACAATATTTTTTTTTTTATTGTAGGAAACAATAAGGCCACGTACTGGCAAACGTCTAGTAAGACACTATCGCTAACATATATGTCGAGTTGGTTATTTTACGCATCTGATTAAACAGCAAAAGTAGGTATGTTATTGATGAGGAATATTGCTTGATTATTGAAATCTTTAGATAAAACGCGCATCGCTAGAAAACAGAATGCTATCCGGCAGGAGAGAACTGGACGCTGAGAGGAACCGTTATACAAGGGCAAATAACAACCGGTCCATTTGCTGAAATGACTAGATCAAAACCGCATTCTATATACATATAGTTTTATCTATAAATAAGACTGGTATAGGCGCCACACTTACACGGAGGCTGGCTGTGTATGGGGTAAACATCATCTTCCCCTATTCGTAGAGCCATTTGTTGGACAAATGTCAAAAATCAGTACGGACATCACTTAATCCAACCACATTAATTATGGTATCAACATGTAAGGTTTAAGCGACACTTGAAGTCGATAACAAACATGACTTCGTTAGGTCCCCATTCGATTTGGCTCAGGGCGTGGCAGACGTCAGACCTCAGATCTCGTCCAGTCGTCCGATCTTGTGCTGGGAATGTGTTGCGTGTTTAAATGTGTTTCTCACGAAATCGCCCCAAGATCAACGATCGGCAGCCATATGACAATAACGAGGATAGAACCGTTATCGCGAATTTGTGCCGTATTTTTATAAATCTTATACACTGCGCTATTCACTTACGTAACCCCATATGCAACTGACCTCTCAAGCGCAGGCGTGCGCGTCTCGGAGAAGCCAGCGTAACCGACTGGTAGACAGCGTCTAATCTAAGTTTAAGATAATACATGGATTTTCGAAAAACTGCCAAACGCCAAATGAATACGTTATGGCCTTGAGTGCAAGTCATAAATTTATTCATGGAAATCTCGATTCTTCGAAACACTGTCACCGTGCTACTTATCGTTGTCGCCTCGTTGTTTCTAAAACTACTTTGGCTTATCTGATTGCTTTGATATATATTTGTTATTGCTTGAAGTATGATAACAGCAGCGGCAGCAAAACAGAAAAGGACGAAAAGATTAGAAACTCGAAAGGCTCGACTAATTCCTAAGCAATACTAGCGAACAAAGGCACTGCTGTTACATTCGCAGTGATACTGTATAAACACCATGGCAAAAACGTTAGCACGCAAAAACAGTAAATCGAGCTTTGATATTTCCGTTTATCAATTGAAATTCTGTGACAAAGGCTCGCTTGTTGGCTACGGCTGGCCAATTGTACGATATATACGTAGAAATGTTGGTCTTATCAAAGCTGCTATTTAGAGTACTAAGATAAGCATATTGTCATCGTTTTGCTGGCGTTCGGAGACGCGCTCAACTTACCGTATGTAACTGTTGAGTAGAAATCGACCGTTGTAGTTTAGCTGCATATTGAACAATTAGTAAATATTAAGTTTCAAGTGGGAATGAGATTGACGTCTGTCTAGGAATACGTAGAGTCATGTGGACGACCTATCTGCGACAAGTACGGCTAAGCCTGGAGTACGTATGTTAGACGTGATCATGCAAATTTGTGCGTATTTAGCGGAACAATTGTAGTTGTTCTTCAGCTTTTTTTTTTCAATGTACCATATTTATACAATTTAACATATGATTGTTGTATTATAATATGGAAAAAAAAACACACATATATATATATATATATCTAATAATAATAAGATTGCTTTGGTCGTCGGACATGTTTCAAACATAGTGGTAGACAAATTTGTTTGCCGCTATATTTGTCGCCTCTGTTTAATAGTATGCAGTTACATGTGTGTATTACGCTTTTTTTTTTCTATTAGCATAAAGCGGACTTTAAAGGAGCTAGTATTTTTCGCCAGAATACGTAATCGCCGCCCTACACAAAGCCATATTTAGTCTCCGGCGCAAATACTATACGGTAGGTGTGACGAAGTGAAAGTAGCGTACACGTTTTATCCTCGTCATCTTCAGTATTTGAAATGGGATATTTTATACGTCAATACCTACCTGCTTTTTGATTTTTTTCTCAAGCAGTATACACACGCACGTACGTTCGTAGTTTGAGACGCAACTGTCTCAGCTGAACTAATTTAAATGAGCGCTACATTATCTCCGTCTTTCGAACGATTTATGTCAGTACTTTTTTTGAGATACGGAGTCTTGGCTTGGTACTAGTAACTAATAGTAGCGTATTCATCGCGAACTGCCCCCTTCAGACAATTTTCCACCGTGAGGTGGGATTTAACTGTGTAACCGCTCGTGACCCCGTCTCGCTCTCCGCAAGCGAAACGAACAGTTGTGAGGTAACTGGCTGAAGCTACGGCCCAACGAAAGTAAAGACGAAACCCAGCGCGGTTAGATGCGCAGCAGACTACGTGGGAGGACGACAATGATCGAGCGAACTTCTTAAATGACTGTGAAAAAGCGGCGATAGAAAAAACCAGGAAGTCGCAGAGTTCGAAAGGGCGCACGCACAACAACTTACGAATATGAGCAGTGGGCAACAAGCAACGGAATTAGCAGAAGGCGCGCCATCGCGGACGAATGATGCCCCTGCTGACGTTGTGACTCGATCGGCTTACTCAG
The DNA here is from genome assembly GCF_002443255.2 of Varroa destructor. Classification (NCBI taxonomy): domain Eukaryota; kingdom Metazoa; phylum Arthropoda; class Arachnida; order Mesostigmata; family Varroidae; genus Varroa; species Varroa destructor. The sequence goes on along the minus strand of NW_019211454.1, from coordinate 52,805,665 downwards.
GTCTACGGCACGCTCCAATCGCTGATCCCACAGCTCTCGTGTCGACGCGTGCCACGGTTGCGCCTCCCATGGTGTCGAAGTTGGGATCTAGTTCTGACAAAGGCATTCCCACAGGCTCGTTGAAGCTGGGCTTACTAGTAGAATTACTAGCAGCCATAAGTCAACGAGTAGAATAAGATGACGTGTGACTTTTGGATAACTTCTACGTATAATTCCCTGTAGAGTGACTAAGCTGCCTAAAGCTAAGCTATTGATTATAGCAGGAACTGCCTCGCCTTCCGCAGCGTCTATTCAGAACGCAAATCACATCTACATGCACTTTAGAATTGTTATGTGAAAGGTGGCTGGATCTAGCAAGCACTTCCTTTTTTTGATATATCGTGCGTTATTAAATAAATATGTGCGATTAATAAAAAACAGCTTCACTCGAATCACTTCAACAGAAACCGTAAAACCTCAACGACTTGAAAGCAGTAGTGCTATTTAGATAAACTTCAATGATGGCAATAGCATGCAGTAACCACAGGAATGGCAAAAAGGACACTTTTACTGCGTAATGCGACTAGGACTTATGGTTTTTTTGCCTCGTTGTTCTTCGTTCCCGTAGCGGGTTCTCCTCTATCTTTTGTTATCGACACTTCCACTCGTGGACAGTGGTCAACTAGTGAGAAGCGGGGGTTTTAGCCATTGCGTCAGATCTATCTGACGTGCCTGCTGGCAAATATTGACCCTCAATTAATTTCAATCGATGAAGTGAGTCTACGTTTTACCATTACGATCGCTGGTATAATGCTAATTCATCTGACAAAACGTAAGCGTAGCGGCGGCAACAACAGCAGTCGTAGTAATTGTAGTGTCAAACGCTCAGCAGATTCTTCGTCAAAAACATTGAAAGCAAAAGCTCATTAACGAAGTAACAAAAATTTCCCTGCGTTTCTCCTTTCGCGCTATTCCCAGCAAATCTTCAGTAGTCAAAGACGTAGCAGGTCTATCTAGCTATTCGCGTGTATGTGTAATGTGTGCGCTCTCATTGTAAACGTGTTGATAAAATGTTAGAAGACGCCGATAGTTCATTTGACTAAACATAGTATTTTGAAGGATTTTGGTAGTATAATCATCATCACCACATGCTTCTTAGTCTACAGGTCAGTAGCCGGTTACGATGCCTTCACTGAAGAATGATCGCGGAAACGCCGAGAACCCTTAGGGGCAATAGAAACGAAGTCATCTAAGCGCCGGACGTCGTAGGCGTGCTTACGATCGGAAGGGCAAAGACCGCACGAGAACTCGAAACGAGAAATCCGATGGAAGAACAATAAAAAAAAACATTGAACTAATAAATTCGGTACCACGTACGGATGCATGATACTCAGTTTGATTAATGTAACCAGGAACAGCTGCTGGACATTCAGATCCTTACAGTCTGAAAATCTTTATATTTGCCGTTGTATTGGTTTCCTCTTTGCATGTAAGGTAGTTGATTTCCGTCAGTTGAATCCCTGATAGCAGTCTCCCGTCAGGGATCGTAGTGCTTGGGCGACATTTCAAAACTAGTGCCAAAGCTCAACATTATCTTGGTACGACAAAGAAGATAAGGTTAGCAGAGAAGACAAAGGGCTCGGTTGCATAATTCGTGTGATCAGCAACAACAATAGCTCCAACCCTCTGGTTACTGAGTGCGTTAAAGACGCACGAGCTTTTTCCTTTAATGTAGACTATGCTAGGAAGAAAATGAAGGTATCACGTAGTATAATTTTTCAGTGCTGTGGATTACGTTGATATCGTCGCTTAAGCAAGAGCTAATTTTTTTACGGCATCCGTCGAACAAATGCAAATTGAAATGGGCCTCTGGTTCGCCTACCGTGCTAAATTTCTCCCTTAAACAATAACCTTTCTTCATATATTATCTTATGGGAATCATTAAGGATAATAAGAAAACGAGCGTTTGATTTGTATGTTTGTGATTATGATCCTAAGACTTAAATCATTGCGAAGGTCGCCAGCTCTATATTCGTTGTACACAGTATTATTAGCCCATTATGTAACCGTGTTCATGCCTTTTATACTTTACATTTATTTTTAAGGGATTAACTATTTTTTTTTTTTAAGCGATTGACTACTACCTTGAGTAACGGCAAGCATGGGTCCGCAAACTATAGTGACAGCCATAGACAGTTTAAGCAAGTTCGAAACAACAATAATATTTATTGTATTTTATTGTGTTATTAAGTTGTTTCTTATATTATTTGGTTTTAGCCCGTTGCCGCGGTCAAATACATAATTATCAAACCTGAAAAATTAGACCGACTAGTCTTGGGTGTCCATAATTAGCGCATGATTCTATTGTGACACAATTTCTCGTGGATTTTATTTATATTATGAGAAAGAACTAAATCTGCAGAAAAAATGCGAGCATTTGAGATACGCAGCTTTTTGCAGGCTGTACGCGCATCCAAAATTACCATTTCACGATGATGCTTTCAGTGGATGTATATTTACATAACGGGCGAACCGGCGGATGACGATGTCCGTACGCCGCAGGTACCTAATTCACGTTTCTGTTGATCTTGATGTTGAAGCTTTCACTATGTATACACGTTGAGAGATAGATTGTAATAAAATGTTTACTCTGGCTACGTATAGAAGTGGCGCTAAGGAGACAGTAGGAGTAGAGAGTAGTCGGGACCATTGCAAAGATCGCTTTGGTCACCCTTAGATGGGATACTAACAGTGAACAATGATCCATACGAATTGTGCCTTCGTCAATAAAAAATCAAGCTGTTACACTATATAGCTGTGGATCCTCTTCGTTTTAAACAGTCACACTATAGTTAAACTGAAACGTACTAAAGTAACAGGACATTCGACAACGAGAACAGGTACCACACTCCGAACACATATTCGCAATCAGTTATGCATCTATCGATTTTTTATATTGACACCGGTAGTCTTCAGCTGTCGTCTACAGTTTTGATACAGCTAGATGTAGTCGAACAATGTAATTTCTGAGACTGCAAAACGTTCATAATGTACTAAATACTGGCGAATCGATCCACGGACGCCGTATGACGCGCAAAGTTGTCACCTTTGGTCGTCACTGAATGCGCTGTCGCTTCAAACATGGCCTCGATATATCGAACGGAATTCAAACGGATCATTTACTCTATGTATTTGCTGTCAAAAAGATCGCCAGTATTCGATAACGCATGACTCTTCTCCTTTCGTAACCGATTTGCTTGTTCTTCTCTCGGACTTCGTAACAAATGATACGCTTATTAAGATTGGCATATCATTGAGTAAGCAAAGTTGACAAGAACCCAATGGCACAGGACGTAAAACGTGGCTGAAATACAAACAACGCATGACAAACACGGCAGACACTATGGTAATAGGAGAATTGTATTTATTACCAGTTGAACTTACCTCGGATTAGCAGATAACGTGTGTTTAGGCAGTATAGCGCGTTCAGTCAATTGCCTTCCCACCCACACACGTTGTCTTTATTTACTAGGTCGGTTGCAATATTTTTTTTATTGTCGTGCACATGTACGTGCTTGCAGACTAATTAATGATGCTGGCGTTCCGCTCTGTAAAGTGTCACATACCGACAAATAGAGGTTAGATGTATTCAAGTCGGCCGACCGATTGTGTGTTAGGCTGTCCTATGAAGCAGGTAGGGAAAATCGTTCGTAAACATTTTTCCCTCGCTTTTTTTAGTTTCGAAGGTATCAACAGAGAAGGTAGGAGTTATCGAAGCGGGGATTTTGCTCAACGGAAAAGGTTTTTTTTTCTTTTTTTATCTAGATACGCATTTTTGAAAATATTTACAGATTGATATAGTTGAATGGTTCCTGAGGATGAGTTTTCCATATAATCGAAGAGGTTTATTTTTGTTCTTTGCTTTTTCGGAGGCACAGGCACGTAGTCGTTTGCCTGCATACATGAAACGAACAAGTGGTTAATTCGGTTGTTTAGAATGACCGATAGATATTTACACTGATGGGAATCAGCGAATCAGGAAACGGGGGTCTATGAACATATTAAACTAACGTAGAACGCACTTTGAGTTGGAGCAGTCCGCTTGTCAGAACAGCAGAAAATCACTGCGGTACCAATAAAAATACATACTGATAATGATCATATTACTATGAATGATTAAACAGAGACTAGACAAGCCCCGAGACGTATCGTTGTTAAACGCAGCTTATTTGTAAAGAAAGTAGAAATTATAATAGACAGAACGTCGAATGCGGTTAGTTAGTACATGATGACCTTACTCGACACAGAACCTAATAGCCACTACTTAAATACGGTGTTCCGCGCAACAAGAGTTGTGCACACTTATTTATGTAACGCAATTCTTACAGATTTATATTATACTCGATAATATATCAGGGCGAACGATGCTGGGAGTGGTCTCTTGCATGTTTGTAACTCTTGTTGATGCGGCGGGATTTTCAAATGGGGGAAATTGAGAATGAAGTCTCTGAACAAGATCAAAGATTCGATTTGGCTTAAATGAATCCGCTTCCCAATCCTTCTGCACTAGTAGAGGTACAGAGACTAGACGGATCCGCAGGCGTTGCCCTGCGCCTAGTGTACTCTTGATCTGACCAGTCTGATTCAGCAGTCTAGTTTCTGAGGGACCAAGGCGAATCCTGTTAGCGTTAGGCCGACTTTCACTAGACACTGCAATTGACAGAGCTGGCTGGCTAATGTTGTCATTCTATTCCTCAAACTTAATCAAGGAATTTTTTAAATAATTTTTTATAAGGATTATTCAAAATACTGAACCAATTGAAGGCAACTGAGTGTGTTTTTGAAGCGTCATCAAAACTTTTTTTATCTTTTTCTTTTTCTAAATAGTCGTATATGTTATACTAAATGAGAACTTAAATATTTTATACACTTCGATCAGGGTATTGGTTCTGCTTCTGGAGCACCATTAAAGCTTGTTTGTTTTCCTTTTTAATTGTTTATAATATTTTCATAAATTTTTTGACAATTTGGCATAAGTGGGTCATAGTTGAGTTTTCTTCAAATAGGCCTTTATTTACGGAAGACGCCGCTTATGAAGGAAGTTTCGCGTGATCGTATGAATGGATCTCAGAGACGCAACAGAGCTGCGTGCACAAGTCGTTGCACTCAAATATATGAAACAACCAGAAGGCCCTAGCAAATTCTACCTGACTGAATGGTCTAGCTCAGTACTCTTATTTGTATGATCTTCCAGGTCGACCTATCCCTGTATTCTGCGTAACCGTTATCAATGAGTTAAGTAAATGGAACTTAAAATATGCCCGATTTCTATAAGAACGAGTCGAAAAACTAACCTAAACTCCGTGGGCGTCAGATGCAGCTCGACAACCCTGATCCAATCATAGCCATAGGCCAATTTAAAACAATATGATGCGTTGGCACGACTGCAGTTCGTGAGTTATGTAAATCTGAATACCATCCCATTTTCTGTCTATGTATCCGTTAGACGACCGGAGAATTAGAAAACACCAGCAAAGGAGTAGTAAATATAAAACAATAGATGTATAATACTTATACGGGTTACAAGTTAGCTAGTTATTTTCTATGGAGATGATAAAATGTTTTTACATTTTATTTGTTCCATAAGCTTTTATGCCGGTCATCAACAGCTATCAGCACACAACTGTAAGCTTATTCAGAGCTGCAAAAACTGTCGTATCAACAGGTTCCTGCGATTACTCGAGCCTGTTATAATAAAAGGACTAGAAATAACCACTACTTTAAAATAAATCCAGAAAAGTTGTTCTTTTTAGGCCAGCAGTTAAGGTGACAGTGGTTCATCGTTCTACTTCAACTAGCCTGTTACGTAGAGCATCTGGATAGAAAACGTTGCCGGTTTTTCCTGGCAATCTTGTCCTTATCTCAACCCAAACTTCGCGATAAAAGACTTTAGTAAATTTGCATCTACCGGCTGGCCAAATCCCATCCATTTTAGTAAAGCGTTTTCTCCGTGTTGCGCCTCATCCGTAATGTCTATCATCTGTACAGTGTATAGGTTTGGTGCAACGAACTATATTAATCGAGAAAGAGTCCCTGTTATCATTTATTAGGAGTTCAGCGGCTACAGTTTACAAACCCGTTTTTCTTTTAGAAAAGTAGCCCATAAAGTTCTCCTCATGCCAAGCAGTGACTGCAAGTAATAAGGTAACGTGATGTCAGTTTTCAAGTGATTTTCTAACTCATAAAGTTGTGCTATAGCGTATTTTGCAATCGTATGCTGTATAGCGGTAAAAAAAACATTCGTGTATAAAGAAAAAGAAAAAATAGTGTATGAATCAGTTTACATAATAAACCAGACTACGTAAATGTTGATAAAAATATGCAAGTAATGTTAGAACATATTGTGAGGTCGTGCATCGAATCATCTCAACGCAAGAGGTCGTCTGTAAACCGGGGTGTAAAAGTTGGGTCTGGATTAGCCTATAGCACGTCTCAAAATCAAATTATACATCTTATTATCTTTACCTCTACTGCTAGTTTTGTATGCAGCATGACATTTTCATTTTGAATAGGATCGTTTCAGATCAGATCATCACACGTCTCTGAGAAGGTGAAGTACAATGCAGGACATCTGGACGAAGTCAACATGCTACACTAAATGATGACGCCGGTTGACTGAGGTTCCTTCTCTAAGACGATAAAAATGTCTCTTGTAGCTTGCTTATAGAGACTAATAAGACAAAACAGTAATCCAGTGTTTGCTTAGAACGTACCCGTTTACTTACGCTACATTATGGCTGTACATAGCGTTCCTTCCTGGAGATGCATAGTCAAGATATTTTTAATATCATAGCATGGTTACAATTTCTCCTAGCTCTACTTAGATCTGACTTTCCTTACTCGACAGCGCCTCGTTCCTGAGCTATCTTCATTAGCTTCTAAACTAAACTACTACTAAGCTTCTAAACGTCGGTGATAAATTTATCGTTCTGCTTCTATCGATAGATCTACCATTACGTTGGGGGTGTACTTTACTTTGCACAATTCAGTTCTATTTCTGTTCCTAAATTTTCGTGGACATTGCTCGTTGACGACTGATTCTTAACTGTTTCATTTAACACCTGTTTTATTATCGCCTCGTAGGGCGCCTTCTAACCGTCGTGTGTCTGCTGGCATTTAGGATGTACCAAATTTCCTCCGCATACGGTCCGTTCTGTGAACTACGAACTTAGTCATAGTAACTTCGGACCATGGACAATGTTTCGTCGTATCATTTCCGAATTGCCAGAACTTTTTAAAAGAATTCCTCGGTGAACGAGTGAAAAGTTCCGTCGCCTGGGGCGACTCAAAGAAATTTGTATTTCATTATTGTTATTGTGATAATACAGGTTTGAATAATATAAAAAGTGCCAATTTTGACTATAAAGAAATTCACTTCGATTTCAAAAGCGTTCAATTTTATTTTGAACGTGTCCAAATTAACTTGAAAGCTATCTAATTTGGCTACCTACGTAAGGTGTTGCTTTGAAAAGTGTTCGATTTAAAGTGGGAACGGGGCATATGTACGAGCTACGGCCGTCAGGAGTTGCAAACTCAACGGGCAAATTATACAGCTAGGGAAATTTTTCTTTATTCTTAGGCGAGCGACGATTTATGTGTACCATTTTTACATTTTTCTTCATGCGTGCATTTTTCGCACTAAATCTAAATGAGAAAAATGCACGCTAGCAGACACAAAAGAAAACTTTCCTACTCTTTGATGTAAATATGAGAAATATGAAAGAGACGACACCTTTATTCGGCAGTTTTCTCAACAACATTAAAAATTTTTTTTCAATAGTCCAGTATAATGACTGCTTCGTATTCGGGCATGCGTAATAGTCACAAAATCATGCACGTTAGGGCTTGTACGTTCAGGTGATGTTTATATCAATCTTAATTCTTGAATGTAATATCATCGAAATATCGATTTATCTTATTTTCTGTAATCGAGCAGAAAGTACATCTAAGCAACAGCAGGAAGAATGTTTGCAAAATTCTATTCCTACCTGTTGCTTCTTAAACAAATTATTTTGCATAGAATCCTGGAAGTTAAGGCTGCTTTTAATTAAAAATAGAAGAGTGACCGCAAAGGCGTGATAGGTCAAAAATAGGAGAACGATGGTTTAGTCGTAATGGAAACATAGGATACTTTGTACAATGGAGTAGGAGACTCATTACAGGCTGGAGGATAAACTATCCTAGCCAGAGGAATACAGTGGAGTTACTGATCGAATCCATGTTAAATCACTCGACAGGTAGCGTCGAACACGAAGTATATAAAAATATATTTGTAACAACTCTGCTGTAACTAATTTGACCTGTCATATTATACCATCATACAGCCATCATATGCATGGTATGGTATAAAACAGAATGATGGAATATACCGACGAAGTAATGGACTAGAGTCTACTGAATCGGATCGATAACAGAACTGCAAAAAGAGAACGGCAGCGAGACAATAGGACTTATTGTACCAAGATAATAGGGACTGTACAGCAGCTTGCTAGAAAAGCAGACCTGTCTTGTAGCACATGATATCCTTATCTTAGCCGTTTCTCGAATTCTATTTAAGCCTGAACAATATCTGCTGGGTGCGTTGAAGGTTCCCATCGATCTTCACCAACTGCGTAACATACTCCGTTGAAGAAAGCCCTTGAACGATGCCTACTGGATCAGCGTAATCTACAGCCAGACCAACTGCGTACACAACACAACTTCAGCTCTAGGATGATTTCACGTTTGATGAAGTCACTAAAGAAGTAAGTGGAGTAAGAGGCGAGTGTGATTTTCACCCTACGTCCGCCTTAAAACACTTAGATCGTAGCTTAAAATTCTGCTTCTTCTAGAGCCGCTGTTGTTGTGTATACACAACGTTACGCTACGTTTTGAGAACAGATACCTATTTGCGACCAAGTCCATTTTAGAATCTTTGAGTATCTTCGTTCTGTGAACGAGCCTTTGGAGTTATCTCTCCAACATGCCATCAAGGATTTACTAAAAGATCTAGCTGGAGTGGGTCCTGCTGGACTTACTTAGGGTTTCTGCAACAACCCTATAAGACAGTGCGGTGATCTGATGTCACAATAACGTTTTGTCAACGTTGAAATTCAAATGATGAGCAATAACCGCATATTTATGGCTATTATAACAGCACATCGAAGAGGATGCGCACTAGCTACTTGTACGATAATTTTTATTTCGACACATCGTTCTGCGCATCTGAAGTTTCGAGGACTGGCAGAAAAGCTCTTTCACAATTCGCACAATCTAATTATAGGCGTAAACACCATATTCCCAGAGCATGGTGCTCGAGGCAGGTCTGATTTCTTAATGAGTAACTGAGATCTTCCACTGGCATAAGGTCTCAACAAATCATTGCTCATTCCATTTAGGACAGCCATATTCATTGGCCTGGGATGCACCAGCTTTTAAAGCCAGGCGAGTCTGTACTTTTGTAGGAGAGCTGCTGGATTATGGTTAAGGTTAGGTAGATAGGACACCACCGTTTACTACCAGGCAATATTCGTGCAAAATTCAAATCTGAATTTACAGAAAATCGTTTGACCGTTTTTGCTGGCTGATCAAATAGCGACTTTTGAGCCTTACAATCTTTTGATGCTAATGAGAAGGTGCAGTATAAATCTGCGGCGCCGATCTGCATATTATACTAATATCGAACAATAACTCGTTTGAAAAGCAAAATACGCTGTCTTAAAGCGCATCATCAAATACTTACAAAGTAAATTAATTAGATCATCATAGACGCACTACAAACTAGGACTACGGAGTCAGGCTTCCGTACTTTACCGCCACCATGCATGTTATGAACAAGTCACCTTTTTACGTCTGCCTTAGCACAGCGTACCGCTCATTCAAAGATGATTATTCAATTCAATTAATAAATCATGCGTCTCGCTTGACGCATGTTTGTCGCTCAAGTGTTACGGCTTGCAGCGGTGGCTATATTGATGACGACTGACGACCAGACAGCGTACAAATGGGCACGTCGTTACGTGAACGTAGTACGCTTTACCCATTAAAGCAAAAGAAGAAGAATTTTTTTCAAGAAAAAAACAGAGTAAAGCAGATGCGTGACAACATGCCAACTAAATCCCCTGGTGGATTCTTTAACACGATACGTGCTTCATATAAAATAAGCAGGGGTCACCGCCAGTGCGGCTTCGCCAGTCTGGTTATCCCTGCTATCAACGAGGTAGACACGATCCCAACGTGGCGTCAGCTTCAATTTTTGCAAATTAAGCCTTCACTCCCTAGATGACACCTGTCCGAAGGTATCATTATTTAATCACAATTCCGATCCGGTTTCGTGCAGTAAACATATTTTTGCTGCGAAACGAATTGTGCAATTACCAGTGACTAAGGTCCTTTGGACTGCGTTTTTTCTGTTCCTGCCAGTCGTGCCTGCATACGAACCTGTATCTGGTACTGACAGCTTGAGCAGGCACGTCCTGTCACGTCACAAACGCCTTTATGTATCATTTACTCAAAGGTAAGAAAGGTAAACAGTCAGGGCTGGCTACCGACAAACGACCGGCGGCCGGACGGAAAAAATGTGGGCGGACAACCAGGTGGGCTAAATTCCGAGTGAATCATAGCTAACATAAAAATAGCGGGACCGAAACATGAAGCTGTTGTGGTCGATTGGACAACAGCGAGGTATCTCATCGAACGGATTGGACACGGTGGCGATCACAGAACTGGCAGATCATCTTCAGATTGACTTTTCTTGGTCGCTTGCGGCCGTCTGCGATTTAGCTTGTTCCATATAACCGTACGGCCTCTTTCTTCGTAGCTGCATGCTTACTGGGCAAGACCTGGTTGTTCTTAGCTTCCCTAGTCACACACACGGACCACATGAAGTGGATTATAGTTATGGTTAACCAGTCAGCATTTGCCCTTCCCCTTCCAGTCGTTCCATTATTGTTATTTTCGTTATTGAATTGAGTGAGAATCCAGAGACATCGATTTTCTGACCTGGTGAAAAAAGCAGCGAGCAACGACGAATGTATTGAATAATGTCAACGAGAGACAGGAGTTAGCGGTATAGCCATTACGTCCTAGCAGACACAAGAAATAGCGTAGAATAGCACCAGATCCGACGAGGGACGACAGCTTTTGCACGGCAAGTTGACTGTTAATGCGACATAATAACGGGACACGGTATCGCCATGCCCGCCGTTATCGAGTTCGTATAGGCTTTCATTGAAGAGGATGACACAGCAAAACTATGACTCCTGAGAGCGTGACCATTGCTTTGACAATGCGGCATTAAATTTATTACGGCGAAGAGGGAAGAACGCTAGCATCAGCAGGAGCCGGCAGGCCGAAGGCGCTAACACGTGTTATTTGACAACCAACGCATCGCAGCAAAGTCTTTTTAAAAGTGTCCGGTTTCTAAAAATAAAAACGAACTATATTTTCTTGTCAAAATCACCGATGCTTCCCGTTTGTCGAAACGCCTTTGGTACGCTTCTAAATATTCGACTCGATATCGCCGTCATCTTCGTGTCCGATCTGTTATCGCTTTTACCGACAATAATGAGACTACCGCCTCAGCGGCGTCCTGTCGGTGTCGTTACCTCGTGTGCTGCTAGCTGTCGTCACCATTTTGCAAAGCGCTCTTCGCCATTCTGTTTCTTCGATGCGCAAAGAGAAGACAGTTCGCAGTCATCAATCATTACCGTATCGGATCTCTGTTACGATCATCAAGAAAACCTTCATTAGTTTTGATTGCGGCGACCAATGTCGCCGTCCATTGCTTCCTCGAGCGATTACTTTCCCTGAGGAGAGCAAACATTTTTCGGATGACGTTTTTCTTTTCTCGTCCACGTCGGACCTGACATCATCGGTCGTGTTGATTTCACTGTAACCTTTGTCCTATCATCGAGTCGCTTAACGCAGGAGACAGAGAGATGAAAAGCGAGACAAAAAATCGAAGTGATGGAAAAAGACAGGGAGGCAGAGACGAAAATTGGCGGCAAAAAGAGCCAGCAGGTGATACGATTCGGACGAGCAGACAAATGAATGGACAATGAGTGAACGACGAGGATACGGGGGTAATAAGGATGCCGCAAGCGTTGGTGATCGCTTTTATTTCTGTCGCCGTCAGTATCACGGGTCGAATCATCAGCAACAATTCGGCGATCAGCGCGTGAATAGCAGAAATTGTCGTAGTAAAACAGTAGCTAAAAATAGAGCCCGAGTAGGTTCTGTGACTTTTGTAAGTAGTCACTATTATTGTACTTTTTGCCACCTTACCACGCTATACGCTTACTCTGCGAGTGCTCGCTTATAGCTGACTTCATAAAATTAGCGGCAGATGGTAAGCTATGCTGTCGTAACGACTGCTGCGGCAGGCTATAACCTAACAGTAGCAATAGTCATAGGTAAACTGTATATGACCTGTACAAGCCAAAAAAGAAGTACTTCAAGCTATACGATGGGAACCGTCTTAGCATTGCATCGGACGGCTGAGGTCCGCCAGCAGCACACAACAAACGTTTGTAAGAACATTTCGGAATGTTGTAACAAGGCCGGGACTGGAAGAAAGCCTATTGAGAATCAGCATGCTTTCTTCTTCAGTGCCAACCAATATGTATGTATGTATGTATATATATATATATATATATATATATATATATATATATATATATATATATATATATATATATATATATATAGGTGTGCAAGTTTGCGGACTGAATAAGTCTGAGCACATATCAGTGCGGGTATGTGCATGTGACGCATATATGGAAACACTAATTCGTAAGTAGCGCGATGACAGGGCGTAAGGAAGAGCCGTATTAATAAGTTTAAATGTAAATGAGGTTTTATGATTTTCTTCATAGGAAAACGTGTAAAGACAAAAATAGTTCGAATAAATATACACTGACAAGTAAAAGAACGATACAAAGAGAGGTGTCAAAGTTAGATGAGAGCGGTTCCAGAAAAACAACAGTTAGATAAATATTGCGCACATGATAACGCAATGAATGCTCTCAGTTTTAGATCGTTTCATAATAACGATAGTTGCAATGGTAATGCGCTACTAACAATATTTAAAAATAGAGGTTCGCTAACGTGCCGATAGTTTCTCCGAAAAAATTAATTTGCCTGTTAATAAGTAAAACATCGTAAAACAAACAGTACCTTGACAGCGTGGAACTGCCTTCTTGGACAAAGTTCCTTATTCATGCATATTGGTAAGGTTTAGTTGCCTTACAAATTCACCGTTATAAACCTCAAAGAGAACACGTACATCGCTCAGGTAATCAACACAGTACAATGAACCCCTTTTGTATATGTGCTCTCTACGTGAATACAGTCATTGCGTATGCAGTAACTGCGTACGTAAGGGGCCAAGATCGGCTTTTCTCTATTTTGAATGAATAATATAGTTAATTAGATATTCCCTTCGTAATTTCTGCCGTAGCAGAATTTGCTGAAACGGAAAGCTCTAAACTTCTCTGCATTTACTGGCCTTTGAGTTAGTTTTTAAAGTATCTTCGCGGTGACTTTTTTCGAGATGCGTTAATTGACTGCCGGCGAGATGAAAATATCAGAAGAAAACGATATGTTAGAACATCGAAACGAAAATTATCTTCTTAGATTTTTTTGCGTAAACATTTTTCATCCACGTTTTCATGCGACTTATCCATGATACGTTATCGACGACCGCATCGTTGTGATCATACATACCGTTAATATACGTAAATATAAACAGACAAAAATGTGCTAGTAGCAAAAACAGTTATCACAAACATCGTACCACTCATTTTTTCTGTTCCTGTTCTTCTCCATATCGGCAGTCACGGCGATCAGAGAATCAGCAGATCAGTACATGGGTAACCCTCTTATTGCCCACCAAATCTACATCGCGACGATAGTGCCGTAAGATCGCATCATCCACCGTCACTTCACTAAATTCATTATTGGTTGGCCAATTGAAGCACAATCGTCGCCTTTACCGCTCGCGTCGTGCCGCCAGGCCCTCTCTAGTCCGTCCCTAACTTCAACTTCCTGCCATCTCCATCCCCCTCAGTACTATGGTATTCATAGTAGTATACGCTTCAGTGAAAGCAGGTACCCAGTCGCAAATTAATTGGCACACATAACGGCCATTAGCGTATAATCACAGATTGAGGGCTTACCAATGGCGATGCCATAGCACACACACAATCAAATAGAGCGTTGCTGTCACTGGTGCACTCGCAGGTACAAATATCACCTGTTACAGGTTGTCTCAGTTGGTCGAGCAGTAATGGCTGAATCATCTATCGAGTTACGATTAGTACAACCATTTCGACTATCTACCATTGCTAACGAAGCTATCTGACCACGACAATGATAACCTCTCGATTTCAACGATACACCGATATAGCGGCGATACGTAACACTAACGTTACCGGTGGTAAATAACAAAATAGAGGAATAGCTGCCCAAGCACAGCTCCAGCAAAGGGGCCAGGAACTAATCTAATACTCTCACGATACAGGATTCGATGATAAGTCGATTGCTACTTACGCGCCTACGGACACAACAGCATAGCAAGGGAAACGAAATGAGGGTCGGTGACGTTTTGTTGACGATACGGGCGTTTATCGTTAGTAGCGTTTATCTGCATAGATCGTGCTGATGTAGATGCGTTCGTAGTTCTGTTATAATCCTGGTCCGGTGCCCAGGTTTTATCAGAGCATGCTACCTGATTACCTGTATTGTTGAGGCAGTATCAGTACACTCTTGGTCGCTTCGAGCGATTCATAATATTAATTACAGTTATCATTGATATGGCGGTTTAGTGATTCGTTCGTTACATCTTCCGATTGCTACCGGTATTCCTACCTGCACATTCAGATACTATCAAATTTTGATTGCAATTACTGGTATTAGATATAGGTATAGGTAAGCTCTGCTAGATAATGGCCTCGTTTTGCTTAGTATATAGTCATCGTTCACTTGACCGGCTCCGTCCTCTGCGTTAGCTGCGGGGGTATACAGGGAATCTCATTGCACAGACAAGTAAGCGCGTCTCTGAGATACACGTCAGGACAAACACACAATAATCTATTATGTTATTTGTTGCTAGATCAGGTGAAGTGTTCTGCTTAATTTCTTGAAACGTTCCATTGATCACTAACGGTATCAGCAACCACTTCCAACTGAATGGAACTTCAGTTGGGATACGTTTCTATGAACATTCGGATGAACATTGTTGGTGACACGATCATACGTTATGGTCTTGAGAGCTTTGAAAATAATAATTATTTCTCTCTTTTTTTACGTGTTTCCAAATCACGTCTTACTTTGATTGTGCAATGAGGCGCCTCGGTGTATACCTTCGTAGCTAGGTCACTCGGTTAGGTCGACCATGAACGAACAACTCTTAAAAATGTCTAGCTTTTAAAAAGCAAAATAAAGATACTAGCTAATAAGCGCACCACAAAAGAGAAGGGTGCCTACGAGAGACGTTGACGAATTTGCAATAACGTACATAGTATGCGCTAGTTGACGTCACGCTAGCTTAAGGGCAATGTGATTCTTTTTTTTACGACGCGCGGCTCACGACGGCGTCTCGTAACCGGTGCGTTGTGGGCTTTCTTTTCTGAGAATTGAGGCCGGATCACTGAAGGTTCGAGGCCCGAACCAGCAGTATCTACCGTCTTGCCACCATATCCCCGTCTACAAAATGTTCATCACAACAAATCATTAATCAGCTTTTGGCATATACGTTTCGTTGCTAATGTACTACTTCATTTCATCTCCATTATGAAACGATCCTTAGATTCGTTGGTAGTTATTCTCCATATCGGACCACAATATTATTTCCTATTTCGTCAGTGACAACAAATCAGTAATCCGTCATCTTCTATGTTGAATTTACCACGGCTCATACTATAATACACAGAACTACAATCGTATATCGATTTCTGTCTAGCGACATTGTAATACTTCGTTACGTCGTAGTAGCGTTATCAGTATCACGAGGAATAGGCCAGATGACTTCAATCCAAGGGACCGTTTTTTTAAGAAGAAGCGAATGACGAGCAGAGACAAAGAAACGGCAGCCTACACATCCCTCTGATATACGACATTATCGAATCGCATTATGGCACGGCCGAAGAGACGATGCTTAAAAAAAATCGTGCCGTTTCGAGTACTGGACAATGTCTGTGGAGTATAACGTGTAAATAACTACATAGATTACACCTCTTCAACAATAGTTACAAGCGACTACTATCACTATCAGTGTCTATTTTTCATAACAAAACAAAATTAGACCGCGTGCGGTGAAGCGGGATAAGGATAACTGAAGAAGCGGGAGTTTTAGGGAAGATTAGTAGATAGACATGATAGTTATGTCATATAATTATTGTTGTTTTTTTTTTTGGCAATAATTTATTACGGGTAGCCAGACGTCGGCATTGCCGTCATAAAGTGTACAGCCTAAATCTAAAATTAGCCACCGACTCTCCACCCCTATTATCGGCTGATATATTTATCCCAGTTCTCTTATTCAATATCTATCTATTAATCGAGGTGCATTTACTTTATCATTAAATATTGTTCACGTCCGCACACTGATTTGAGTCAAATATCGTACATGTAACGTACCTTGTAAGATTGCACGTGCATGATATGAAGCCGTTGATCATTAAAAAGTAACTTTACGAAATTCAGCGCGTTTAGCTAAAAAGCTACGCTTCGTTATAGCAATCATAATTAATTGAACAATGAGGCTAATTAGCAAGCGAATGTGTTTTTCGCCTCGAGCACGTAAGTTCTACAACTTAAACATCAAAGTATGTTTAATTAAGCCACTTGTTGCTCAAAAGACAGAGAGAACAGCCACTTAGCACCGAAAAAAACCACTGTCCTCGGCCGAGCTCTCATTCAATCGACGAATAAATCAATAAACTATAGCATTATATATATATATTTATAGCTTGTTTTTCCACCGCTCTATTTTGTGTGCCTTGGGAAAACTCTTGACCTACTTTGCTAATAGGACGGTGTATGTGTGTGTCAGCTTTGAAAAGGTTCTGCATAACATGAGAACGGTTCTCATTTTTGAAGAAAAAAGAGAACATTAGTGGTTCTATTCAGTTGTTCTTTGATGCGTTCGTGCCCATGATAACGTATGTCAATACAAATTAGGATATTAATCCACTTAAACCAAACCAAAGGCAATTTTTTTTTGAGTTGGAAAAAAAATTCAATTATACCTATGCTAGTATATATTATGCAGTACTAGAATATTATGCAGGTTGTATGTCGGGCCGTTTCTTAAGATAGTCATGCATCTGATCTACTTACGGTAAATGGAACAGTGAAGTTTTTCTTCACATCTGGAAAACACACTGTCGTTAGAACTAAAGGAACACCCAATATGTTGGACTTTTCCTTTGTGCTATTTTAGTGAACATACCTTTTGAGCTCTTATGCTTGTCAACCAGAAAGTAACAATATGGTGCTAGCATCTTCTGAGTTGCCTGAGTGAGCCTTTACCTTCGCCACATTACTCCTATCCTATACGAGTTGTAGCAGCGTCCCTAATAATCCTATTGTCCGATAGTCCTATTGACTATCGTTGAATGCTAGATACAGCCGTAACGCTGATAGTAGCGCAGTCAACATACTGGGTCATGGCAGATGACACAGTCTTACATATACATATGTATCTATGTTAGTGCTACCGTTGTATGGCATTGTAACACGAAGACACTGACCGTCTATCTCAGTTTCTATACGTCTATATAACCTGGGAGGCTTTCGCGGTTGACGCTATCTTGAGTGAACGCCTCTATATGTACGTAGATCTTTACCTTTAGCTGCTTCGCCTTAGCGATCGTGGCGTGATGGTGCGCATTACCGTCTGCTGGTGGAAGTTTGGGATGGTGGGAATCTGCACAAAAAACAAACAGGAGAACGGAGACCGACAAGGGCAACTGGTAATTGTTAATGCTATACGTGATGTATATTGCCACTCAGTATAACAGTAAGTAGATACAGTATCAACGATAGTAGACTCACTGCATTTAACCGCGGCCAGACCAAATGAGTCCGAAGCCAGTTAAAAGTAAAGTCAGATTGTTACTTCGACCGCCTAACCGGTAATGCATACGCCCTTAATCACACTGTACAGCCTCTTTGTTTGCCGTCTTCAGGAATCCTGCTGTGCTTGTACGAGCAGGTGTTGTCTTCGGTCCTGGCAGGGGTGCCGCCGTTCAAAGTTATTTCTGCTTACAACAACATTATCGTTTTTGCCCCGAAACTGAACTTAGCCTACCTACGAAGCTACGTTGATTTACTGTTGCTGTTGATTAACGCTGGTTATGGCTTTGCCTCACCTGCTGTCCTTACCTTAAAATTGAAGCTATTTACTTAATATGGTTTGTTCCTGACATCGCTATGAAGGCTTGTTGTAGTTGTATATCTGACACGTAACGTGTGTGGAGAGATTCGACGTTAGTTTGTATCTGTGCGTTGATGCAAACGTTCGTGCGTAATACACACAAAAACAACCATGGTCTACATGTGGACGAGATTCTCTCACTAGTTGCAATAACGATACTAACTAGAGGACTGCGTGTCATAACGTTTGTCAACGACATCTATCATTATAATATAAACTCGTTTGCCAGCTATCCATAACATTCGCTCTATCGAAATAGTTTTACGTGTATATGCGCAGAGATGCTTATACGAGGAAGTATCCACCCGTAACCACGTGCTAGCGTATCTTCTTACGATCATAGCCGGCGTTGTAATTTAGCTGTTGTTGATGTTATTATAGTTTGTGACGTGTTCCCCCAGCGCTTGAGCCGTCGATCTTGGCTAAACTCAATACTACGATTCAACAGTAATTTGGCGTGGGTGAAAAGCATAAGGGTTTGAGCATCGTAGCCGAAAAAGTCATACGAACAGACGGAAACCACTTCGATGCCTTATGTAAACGGCAACCAAACACTTCTACATTATACCAAGCATCGTCTCGCCCGCGGCAGTTTTTTCCGTTAGCGGTTGGCGGTTTTTGTTCGGCGATCCGCAGTAATCTAGACGCAAACCAAGCAAAATACGCTTCGATACTATGTAGCTCTATGTGTATAATATAGTGACAAATTATTATCGCAAGAATTGATAAATCGTCAAAGCTAGCGAGATTCTTAAATTCATGTTCTCTATCTGCCATTCATCCAACCCCAATCGCATTCTCTTGCCGCGCCCCCTTACCTGTCATCAAAACCAGTATCTTTCTCACTTCGACATCGTATAAATGTATAGAAAGTAATAGGAAAGATTGCTCCTGTCTAAAATAAAGACTTTTTTTTTACTACGGGATGAGAGGATGTTTTTTTACATGGATGAGAGGTGTTAGCAAATGTTAGCTACAATCGTGACTTTGATAGAGCGGTCGGCCACTGCAGTGTTTGTACCCAACGCTGAACGTCGTTGCGTGTCTGCGAGTCCACAGAAGCTTCATGTTCGTAATCGTTACTATTTTGCTTACTGAGTTTACCTGTACACTTGAGTACTGACCGGTATACGCTTACTTGTAAAACTTCGGCTGTACAGTGCTGCCGAAATATTAAGCAAAATAAGGACCACAACTGAACAGCGCACTATATTGATAGAAACATGCCTAGTGGGGCTAAATACTTAGGTGCAGTTAGCCATATCAGGCTTTAATCAAATCAAGTTGCCCTTTTTGCCGGCCGGAAACAGTCCAGTTAAAAACAAACGGCTACATTTTGCCATATGTATTTTGTGTCAGTATCCCTAAGGATTATTGTATATGATTAATATGAATTGCCGCTAGGGCGATGTGGCGCTTTCGTCATATCGTCTGCTATTATTATACGACGACGATGAGACGCCATGAGGTTCTTTACACAACCCTGAGTATGTCGACTTATTAGAAGCCTGGAAAATTAGGTGAAAAAATTGTTTGCTGAACATGTTCAGGAAAAACAAGTTACGGATGGTCTGCTGACACGAAATCAGAGTATCCAGAGACCTCGTTAAAGGCCTACAAAATTGCCATTCGCATTATAATTGCGCATTAATTATGCAGATGTACGTATTATGTACAGTGGCCACTAATCTACTAAGCCCACTAATACGCAAATTTAAACGTTTTATATGCTTCTTTGTTTATGACTTTAAAGTTTATTTGTTATAAATGTGTAAAGTACAAATGTGACTAAATTTTTGTTAAAAAAACTGACGTCTAATTTAGGCATTTTAATAATAAAGCGGCGGAACAGCTTACTCTACACCAGAGCTTCTGATTACGCTACAGTATTACGATTGAAGGTCGGTTTCGATATTGAAGTAACTTCGAGGTCTTAAATGTAACTGTAAATCGGATATGATTGGCTATTAAGACTATACACAAGAAAATTCTTGTAATGCCTTGTTAGAAATTTTATTAATAGCATTTTGAAGTGTATTGCGATCTTTAAAAGTGTTTGTATAGTCATTCCTTAGTTTTAGCTCTAATGCGTAAAACTTATTGCTAACTATTGTTGGCATTATCTTATTGATGTCAAAAATATATACTCAAAACAGAATAGGGTTTGAGCAGCTCCCATGAGAAACGCCTGGGAATCGAAGCGATAATTAATGAAGCTCCGGTTGAAAAGTACATAACGGGGATGCTGGTAAAAACTCTCAGTTATATATATAAGTGCTGTTAATTGCCAATTGGCTATGGGTTTATCAAACGCTTAGAGTGGTTTACTTTATTCAAAAATTGAGAAAAACTGAAATATGGAGAGTTAAAAACTAGGTCCATACGATTATCCTGTGGGGAGGGGGATTTTCGTTTTAAAAAAACAGTTACTTCTTTTCTAGAAGCCCCAGTTCTACTGAAATATTCAAAATGGAGTCAATTACCAACTTCTCAAAAATAATTTAGGCGGTAATTGCGAAGCAAAGCTATAGTCATCTATATATGATTTGACTTTATCTCTATAAACATATGTAACTACAGGGTTTTTGAAGGCATCAAGCACTTTTCATTCTGATAAAATCTGCAATATAGGAGATAAATTAACCTAAATATTATATGCGTCACTTCTTGACAAGGATAGGGGAACTAACTTTAGGATAAAATAACATTTCATAGGATGATCGTTGCTTTTTATAAACATATGCATTTCTGTCATTATTACTAAACGGGCTATCATTTACCGGTTTTGAACTGGCAAGAATTGATCGTTTACCCTAAACAGCTGAAAGGCTTGCCTTGTTACAGTGTGCAGTCGCGCAGGTACGATTTTTTTTGCCTAAATCACCCCTGCACCCTTTTATAGTTTATTATCAAACCTAAAGAAGGACTTCGAGTCTTAAAAACTAATAATTGATACGATATGCAATCTAGTGCCTGTTTTTCGTAACTTGCATTTGTTGCTTGAGTTTAAATAGCTTCTCACTACAGACTGTAGCCTTTTTACATATTTCTCTAGACTTTCATCTAAAAAAATATTCTACCTTTCGTCTTTTCGCTATGTCTAGAAACAAATCTTACAATAAATTTATATGTTTGATGACTGAAATATGACAGAGCACTTGCTTTCCGCTTCATTGAAGTCAATAAAGTAGCTTCTTCATTGTATAAAACCTAACCTGCCCCCAATACTACCCTAGTTACATTTTCAAAAGCTGGATTAATTGTTGAATCTATTTTTAGCACCGGAGTCCGTGAAAGTAGACTTCATTGAGGAAGCTTTTAAAATGGATAAGTTTGTTTATTGGACTTGGACAAGGTTGATATTTTCCAAAAATAACTACAGTCCTAATTGAATAATATGACCATTCGACAGTAGAGCAGATGTCTCTGCATTATATCTAAGTCTAAATGCTTCGCGGTAATTCCCAAGCGCATAATATATATATATATATATATATATATATATATATATATATATATATATAAAAATAATTACATCTGCCTGACAAAAAAAAAGTTAGCTTTTCAGCACTTTAAACTAACGGGTAGGTGCCCTAATTAAAATACTCTCCATGCAATCTCGATGGTCCGATCCGTTCTGATGCCTTTTTCATGCTGTCACTCCGTTTGTCCTTGTCGAGGTGACTGAAACCGCGCCTGCTATTTTGCAAATTAATGACCTGATTATTGTTTCCTTGAAGGTAAAACATCATGCCTCGAATGTTCTAACTTGCACAGTCTAATGTTCTAAATTACGTTGTACAGATATATGCACAGCTAAAACAAAAAAAATGATCTAGTTTCTACCTCCATTGCATCACATGCTTGCCGATCCGACAGCTGATATATATGTGCCTTAGACTAGAACAAACCTCATATTTAATTTTTTCACAAGCACCAGCCAGAAATGGCGTAGAAAACAACGATCGTTTCCATACATTAGTCACTCTAATAAATCATATTAAAGACTAAATAATAAGTGTGAATTTACGAAATTTACGCAGTAGCTTTCAGATCTGCGGCTTTGTCCTATCCTTTTTTTATTCACTGACATTTGAGTAGCCATATTTATTGTCAAAAGTATACAATAAAGACTACAACTTTAAGTTCATTGCGGTGGTGCTCCGCAAGGTGGTTATCAGTCATACGAAAATTTAGTATCCCAGCCTGGCCATCGTTTAAAACAGGTCTGTACGTGCGTCTATGACTGGACGGTGTGAAGATACACCTTTTTTGAGGGGGGAAGCAGGTATCGTAAGCAGATCATTGTGAATTAGTTAATTTCGTTGATGCGATTAGTGGCAGAGGTATTATCTCTATTGCTATATATATATATATATATATATACTTACTATATAAAAATAATTACATCTGCCTGACAAAAAAAAAGTTAGCTTTGCAGCACTTTAAATTAACGGGTAGGTGCCCTAATTAAAATACTCTCCATGCAATCTCGATCGTCCGATCCGTTCTCATACCTTTTTCACGCTGTCACTCCGTTTGTCCTTGTCGATATATATATATATATATATATATATATATATAAGCTATTGCAGCATGTCAAAGCCATGCAGAAAACACAAATAACGTATAAAGAGACATAGACTATTATTAAGTATACATTTTTTGTGAGGAACAGCAGCCGTCGCGGTCGCAGCGAACGTGAGTAACGACAGAACAGGTAAATGAAGCTTCCACTAGTTTCATGTTTTTTTAAGTTCGTGTCTTTGTTTTATCGTGGCGGGGCAAAGACAGCGAAATATTAAACTTCGAGAGAGTCAATTGTTAGGACATCGATCAAAAGACGTTACATTATACTCCTGTAGCATCCAGTATGGTACCTAGTGAAGCATCTTTTTTTTATTTCGATAATTAAATCGGTTGCAGCTAAAAGGATATGCAAAGAACTCATCTATCTATGCGCTAACGTCAGCAAGAAGATCTGATTGAATTTTGGCAGGTAACGAAAACGGCCACAGACATTATGTTTCAGGAGGACTATGCTATTCCCGTGACGGTGAAGTTTATTTTAGAGATATATAATTGGAAATCGGGCGTGGACTAGGCAATTATGCGGAGTAACGGCTAATGGCCCCAGTAGGTATACACCTTGAACCACTTGTACAGATCGCTCTACAGTAGATAATTGAGAAGCACGGATTTAGTATTCAACTTTCAATTCACTCACAAGTTATTTACACTGTTTTCATTTCGTGTAGTCTAACGAAGCTACGCTTATTGTCTAAATTATACAAGCGTGATTTGACTTGTTTTTCTTTGAACATCTAAACAGCATACGTTATTAAATCCTACTTCCTTTTCTCGTTTTCCGTTACGTATGCACGTAATTGACACTGGTTCATTAGCATTGGCGCGACTATTTCAATGTCTATAAGGGCGCAGAGCTTTCTTCATAACTACATAGCGTGTGTGAGCATATTCCGCAAAAATCATTTTTTTGCTCTGTCCTTCTAAGTCGCTACAAAGTCCTTAAAACATAATACAAACGTGCCTGCAGGCTACAGGACGAGCGCGTGAAACAAAAGGAGCCCCTTGTGATTTACTGTCATCTCCGTTTTCCGCCTCCGATCTGGGCATATTATAGTTAGACGGAAAAGATCGTTGCTCGTTAAACATATCAATACCGGTGAACTATCGAAAGTAAGGCTTTAGTCGTCATTGGAGCAAAACAGCGTAAACTTAATAGACATTAAGGGGGCTCTGTGACAAGTTCTCCTTCCAGCTGTTCGGAGGATGCCCTCGTATGAGAAGAAATAAGACGTCGAAATCTTCCTTCGGTACTCGTCAGCTATTGACATGACATGACATGGCCACCAGGTTGTTGTCAATGGAAAGTTGGCGTTGAAGAGCTTATTTGTTATACATCTCCATTAACTGAACCTTTATTGAAATCGTGGCGTTCATTTTCGAAGCCTTCGTCGTCGTGACACCGTGTTGTGCACTTCAAAGACGCGCAATAGGAAGCGTCGTGTGGTGGACGGACATTGGAAGCACAAAAAAGCGTGATCTTCCTTAAGTTGCCTTCCAAAGATTTTTTTGGTTGTTTGCTACGTTGTCGTTGCATCTTGATGTCGCTGTTGATGTTGTTATTATGATTTTGGCCGATATTTTTGTTACTGTTGGTGCAGCGGTTGTTGTCGTTGTTGCTACCGCCGCCGATGATGACGGCGGCGTTGGTTTGTGTACAATAGCCAAAATACTAATGGGACCGTCGCGTCATCAATATGGATCCCACACGTAGGCAAAATTAGTTGAGAACGAGTCACTGGCTGAGCTTTCGTAGCATTGGCAACTGATGAGGGCACTGATAGTTGCAGTCAAAGGCCGAACGGACACCATCGGGATAGAGATAGATATATGCTGATTTTCTACCAGCTACGAAAAGAGTTCGTGAAGACGCACTAAGAAGTATGATCATTGCTATTATCATTAGATTCGTTTTCGAACACTCGATGACGCTGACTCGAACTCAGCCGATGGCAAGGATAAGCAATAAGCATGAGAAGAAAGGCAAGCGGGACACGAAGGGAAAATGGTGAGAGCGAGCATGTGGTACAGGGAAAAAGTGCAGCAGTTATAAGATCAGAGGGGACAACAATAGCAAGCTTGAACGCAAATACAAAGGAAAAGTACCGCGCCGAAGGAACAATATTTGCTGAACTATATATAGCCCATATATAGAAACCGGACGATACCTTCAAATGAAGCTATGGTTACGGGAGTTGCATTTAAATGAAGACATTCTTTCTGGTAGACACTATTTTCCATTGGTCCCTCGTGAAATTTTTGCTAAATCAAAGCGATTCGATATTTTGTATGACGTGTATGGGCCAGGCCGAACATCAAATAGCAACGGGGTATGCGTAGCGTTGCAAGTAGTCGTTATTTTCGAGCTGATTAATAAATGGCCCTCTTTTGATTTTACACGATGCTTTTCTAATATGTTAGTCAGTTTAACTGCCTTGCCGGCAAACATTAGCTTAGCTCCCATTTTATTGAGCGTGGTGTACTCCTTTTATTAGCTTTCTGTCATCGTAATTTACTGATTATTGGGGCTACACAGATATGGGCACGGTAGAGGAACGCCATGAAAAATAGCCTAAAATATGAATGATGCGTGGTTTCGCAGAGAAAAGTTGCTTCGTAAGTACAGGCCGTTGTCATGACGTTGTTTTTTTCCTTCGCTTGACCCGTCATTACCGAATAACAATTGGGGTCAAAGTTGGCCAAGTCTGAGAACAACAAAACCAGTTCATCCGGAACGGCCAAAAAAAAAGTACAAAATGGCGAAAAATGTTCGCATTACGCAGATATTGCGAATATAGTTACCATTACGAGTGATACGTCATTGAGCATTACACAGTGCCGCTGATAATAGCGATTAATGATTGTTTGTAAGTAAGGGCATAATATTATATGATCGTTTTAACAGAGCAGTAATAATTGAAACGATCAAACGGTAGGTGTTAGCATTGGCACCATTATGGTTTTATCAAAAACAACAACATCCATCGGTCGGCCGTGTGTTATGGCTACGCTTTCGACAACGGCCATTTCTGCTGCCGTTACAGGTACTATTGTGGGCGGTAACGCAGGCGCCTTCGCCGCGATTACTGAACCCCTACCGGCTACCATTGCATACGATTGAGTCACTCCGTTATTTTTAATCTAAGCGTTATATATATATATATACACTTAATGGTGCGCAATTGTTGTAATTATACCGAAAAGAGAGTAATCCTGTTAAGGGTAACTTTCACCGTAGCACATTGTTGATGATGTCGTCGTTGTTGTTGTTGCTGTTGTCATCGTCAATAACGGTCGTTGTCCAGAGCAGATTTAAAACGTTCCAAGCATTGACAGTTTACTCATCGTTCACAAACTGTTTTCCTCGTTTTTCTTCACCCGTCCATTTCTGCGAATGAACAACGCCTGCAAAGTTATATTTATCCTTGTGATGTAACTAGAGTGCCTCTTCCCACGCATCGTTCATCTACCTACCTCTACTTCCCGTCTAACTTTGCGGAAAGCCAGATCAACTGGCAACATTAGTGGGTAACGAGCAAATGTTAGCGGTCGACCAAAATATCAACGCAAGTAAATTTTCTTCAATCAATTTGGCTGTGAACGCGACTGATTCTAAACGGGAATCACACGGATCACACGGCCACCTCTCGCATTGATTGCTTTCTTGTTGACTACCTCACACGCATTAATCACTATTTGACCAATTCACTTCGCGGGTACCAAGAAACGTAGACGCAGGACCTCGCCGAGATCGATCCAGCAAATAACAGCAGCCTTATCGGTTAGCAGCGCTACTATACAAAATGATCCAAACTTTTCCCTTGTTATAGTATTCGCTGAGTCTGGTAAAGCATGCCGTCAACGATCTACTCAATATCCATCGCGTGTCTTCGCGGCCGATGGCCGGTGGTCAGCATTAGCGTTCTCACTCATCTCTGACGTATTTCCGCTGTGGCGGCCGGACCAACAGCAGAAACGTCGACGAAACGAAGGCGGCGTCTTTGCTAACGGCGTTAACGTTACAGTAATGTCCTGCGATTACCTATCGTTCTTAATCTTCAAAACATCAGAATCGAACCAAATGGAGAACGATGTCTAACTGCGATTGGTCGTGATAGGGATGATTTACGTTTCTAGAGCGATTCGATAATTGCAAAGTTGTGCGGGCGCTGTACATTCGTCCACGTACATCATTTTCAGATGTTAAGTTACTATTTGTTTGTATCTTGCCCATACGTGTGTGTGTGTGTGTGTATATAATGAAACAATAAATACAAATATCTATATATAATAAAATAAGAAGGTGTCGTAACGAAACAATAATCGTTTTCATTAAGCTATCGAGCTGTGTAGTAATATATATATATTACTACATATTACTAGAGATATATATATATATATAATTATAGCATGATTAGACGGCTAATATTGGCATATAGCTTTCGTTATTGTTATTATTATTACGATAAGGTATACACCGTTAGTAGAAATGTATGTGCCTCTATACACACATAATATAAAAAGGCTGACATGCGGTGTTGACAACGGTTATCAAAAAGTGTGTCAACGGCTTAATCATGCTACTGAGTAAGTCTTACAGTTTGTTTATCAGGACAATATGAAAAGGCCCAAAACGGATCTAAATATAACAATGTTGCGGTTGTTGATTTCCCAAAAAAACATGATTCACGATAACGTGGCAAACGTGTTGAAGTAATAACATCTCTCTCTTTAGCCGCTAGCCCTTCGAAGGATGGGCCATTTCGATGTCACCCCTCTGTAAAGATGTGGCTCTTAACGACATTGAAATAGTTCGCTTCTTACATCATCTTTAGGATTGGAACTTAGAGACGCGGTGAATAGCCTTCGGATTAACTAGAATGCATTCTATATAACAACAGTATACAGGGAGGACATAAACAACCGATTGGCACCGCCTATACGGTCCAACGAACAGATTGATGAGTTGAGTACACTTCCACAATGGGATCGTATGTGACGCAGATTGCTAGAGCATTGCAGTATATATATATATATATATATTTATGTCCTCGCACAAGTTCCTTCAAGTAGAAAAAGGTAAAGTTACACGTCTAATTTCATTCTGACAAATCGAAAAGCGGAACCCCTTTCTCGAGATATTAAACAGGCAGTACATTACTTCTTTTTAAGATCGTACGATAGTTTAATATGTCTTTAGCTTTCAAAATGAATTTTCTCTTCAATGATATTTAGTCCTATTACTGAGTAATACGGCATGTTTGTTACTAGCAAGCAAGCAAGCAAGCAATCATGTACGGTTGGTAGTACGCACAATTAGTGGCATTTCGAGAGAAAAGATTTCCAGTGGTTACTTCTTTTCGCGAAGAGCATTACCTTATTATTATATCTTAGTAAATTTATAAATCGTGTTTATAATCGTTAACCGAGAGTGGGTTCATCGCTGTTAACAAAGGGCCGAGATCTTGACCTGCAACCCGACTCTCACTTTTACTATATTAAATTATCTAGTAATTACTTGCGTACTATGAAAAATAATTTTCTTGAAAGCTAAATCATGCTTGTTTCGACGTACGTGCCTTTTTGCAATTATCAGACATAGGACGTGCAAACAAAGGACCATAGCCGAAATTAGATTCCTTCAAAAGCCAAGCGTTTGTTTCCTCCTGTATTGGACCCGAACTAAATCGATAAGTCGACGCCATACGTAAAGAAAGAAATTATTTAAATCAATCAAAACGGTTAAAGATCATCAAAAAAACGTTTTCTACTTATCACGAAAACCAAAATGTAGAATACATCCTTACCTTGATCCTTGGTTAATCAAACAATTGACTCTTTATTCATTTAAAGGTGAGACAACAAACTAAGTGCTAAGTGAAAATCACAGAAAACAGTTAGTTTCGCCGTTAAATGAGCAAGGAACATCGTTCATGACCATATGCTTTCAGATGAAGCTACGCCATGTTCAATGATGATTTATACGAAGATTTTGCGGTTACAAAGAAGGGATAACGCTACTTATTCAATGGCGACGTATTGGGTTATAATTCGATCGGGAACGAACTCTGTCAAAAACAAGATATTACTTTGGCAGTCATCAAACTCACGGTTTGATCGACTTTTTCTCGCAAAGCACTTGCTGATTTACTAAAAGTTACTTACAGTAACTTAAAATTGGGGTTTTATTTTCTGTCACATAGCTTATCGATCCGTTTCTCGCGCTTGCCTTGATAGCCGTAAATTCACATACCGCTATTTATGCGATAGGAAACCTTTTTCGACCTGAACGTACATTGGAGAAATCTATCGAAGGTCTCCTATATGTGTTGATCTTACCTATTTTAATTTTTGATCTGCTTCTTCATCTGTTACATCTAAACTCGCACACTTATTTGAATAGTCAGCCGTACAGAAAAGTAGTCTAATAAACAGAAGATTTTCTGTAAGACAAGCCATTCCGCGTTAGGGTAAATGATGGCCATTCGGATCAAGGTACCACGAAACATCTGTCCACGAAAAAGCGTTTTCGTGGAGAATTGTTTCGTGCAAATACTGCTCCGAAACTTATGTAAACAAAATTCGAATGTACTCGTCAAAAGTGAATGCCTCAGACGCCCCCTAGACTTATAGTGTTATTTTCTAGGTTCGACACGAAAGGCGGATATACAACTATGAATACAGCACTGTCCATAAACTGAAAGCTAACGACTTTGGAGCTTTAGCGCTCGGACCAGGTGGTTGAAGTTATTTATTTTGCAGGCCATCAAATTAACTTGAACACCAAGTGGCAATCATACATAAAATTTTCGCCTCTAACTAACCTTGTCGAGAAGATTGAAACGAATTGAGAACTTTCTTAATCTTAATTATAATATAAGAAGCGGAACGTGTCGCCTATGCTAATGCACATAAATGTTGTGCCTTTTAGATCAATAAAATTGTCTGACTCTAAGAGTTTTAATTGCATTAAACTCATTGGCAATGGTCCAGCTATATATTCTGTCGAAAAACCAAAAAACGACTTCATTCTGCAAGGACTAAATTTACAACTTTATGGAAACCTTATTGTAGCCCACCAAGTTATCATTAGATGTATGCTCTTTATAAAGTGTACCAAATCAAATTGGAATACATAGGTAAGGCGCAATCCGATCACGTATTAAGGATCTGATAATACCTCACCTTAAAATAAATAAAATAAAATTCTCACCTTAAAATAGTTCTACTGCACAGGAAATTAACGAAGCAAAATTTTGCAACAATTAGTCCTGTTTCGACGCTAAATTGTATATGAAATCGCAAAAAAAAAAAAAAAAAAGGACAATCCAATGCCTCCTAGCACACTGGGCGCAATTCAATCCACCCTAAAACTTTCGACTGATTTCGACGGAAGTTTCTAAAACATCCTTGTCTAACCTACAAATAGGCGGATTAGACACATATAATAATTAACGAATATAATAATCATGTTCTATTAGATAGAGCTAGAAAATCTATTGTCTCCAGCATTTCTTAGTTTCCGCAATATGGCCGCCGCAAATCTAAATATGTCCGCGTAGTGTTCGTGTCGAAAGTCGTATGTACACACACGCAGGTTCTCATTCGTACTTACAGCGTCGTCTCTACTGCAAACGTTACGTTCCACTGTTTTGTTTAGAGTTTAATGTCAACATCGGTCACTTATTGGGGATAATTAAAATAATAGACACAACGATGTATCAGATAGATTCGTAATAGTCGCCATTGGCAATATTGGCACTCACTAGTATCAAGCAC
Source organism: Varroa destructor (assembly GCF_002443255.2). Lineage (NCBI taxonomy): Eukaryota > Metazoa > Arthropoda > Arachnida > Mesostigmata > Varroidae > Varroa > Varroa destructor. The sequence continues at coordinate 52,774,842 of NW_019211454.1, read as the reverse complement.
ATCGGCTCTAACTAATTAGTGATACGTGCCTGTATGTACACAATCTAACATCGGTATTTCGGTAGCTGATTAAGTGTCGCAATCTTATCGCATCGGAAAGATAGGATGCCCTTGATTTTTAGAAGGCATTTGTATATCTGGGTGCTGGGTATCTTGACAAAAATGTACTCGAACATATCTCCACTTCCGCTAAAATTGAAAATGATTCTTAATTATATTTACGGGTAACGTTCAACTTCTCCGAATCCGACTGACCAAAAGGCTTAATCTGAACCGTCGCATAATGGTCAGGTTTCGTTCTATCGACCAAAACGTCTCCCGTCATTTTTGATTGAAACGGCACGACGACCCAATAACCCTTCAGATAAAATGACACCAAGCAATGTCTTTCAAGTCTTTTGATTTGTTCGCAAAATTTTTTATTGATTATTACCACCTTTGTTATAAGAAAAGCTTCCATCAGACGTGAAAGATATACGTGCGAGCCACGTTTCATTCGGAAGCAACGGAGGAAGGTCTGATAAGACCGTGCGCCCGCAGGGTTATTGCATTGATCGGCATAGGAGCACTGCATTAATGGATGCGAAATAAAGCATGGATAGATCTAAAATCGAGTTAATATTTACCTGGATGTGTGCTCGCACTTTGCGCATAACTCGTAAATATGCCTAGAACTTCGATTCATAGATAATAGACCCAAATTGAAAGTAAAAATTAGTCGCACGTTAACTTTATGAAGTAACTGTCCGTCAATAGCCATTCATGAGAGAATGCTAAAAAAACATAGGCATCATTACCAGCAGTGAACGTGAATGAAACGATTAATTTTTTTCTGAAGGATCCTTTTCACTTATTACGGAGGGCTAATGTTGTAAAAATAAAGTTAACATAAGTTTCTAATACTAAAATAGGCAAATGTATACCTACTGAAGTGCAATGGATCATATATATATATATATTTACTGCAATTTTCGAAAATTGTTTTGCAGGCATTACGAGAAAATGTTCATATATGTTCTTTACTTCATTAAATCGTCGCCTATGCTGTTGTAGGTTTTAAAAAACACACGCTCCGTTTACTAATTAGTGATATCGAGGGACGAATGATATATCCGTCTTTTCGAAGTTAGTCCTCTTGGCTGATTAAATCAGGTGATACGACGTGAGTTCAGCACGAAACGTTACTTGTGTGTCATCAGATTTTCAATCACCGTCGGATCATCAATCACCGGATAAGATAACCAAGTTTAAACATAGCAACAAAGTTTTGTATTTTCGGATGCCTGGCGTTGTTGAGCAGTAAAGAACATGCGTTATTCTAGGTCTGGCTGAACGACGCATTTTACGAAGCATGTCTAGCTTACAAATCAGCTTTTTTCACCGAACACTTCTGTTGCATCAATAAACAGCAACCTTAAAAACCACCGTAAATGCGCCGTCAGCTGCGCCCCCCTTTCGGGTGCTATAATGTACAAGAGTAGATATGCGTCAGGAAAAAATGAAGTTAAGGCTCCTATATATCTATATATATGAACAAACGGAGGCGTGCTTGTCGTTACGTGATCACAGTGTCTAGCTGGAGTTTAAGACATGATAAATCGCTGGAATTCTTAGTGATGGTGGCTCGAGTCGGCGGTCAGCAAATTTACCGTCGCCAATTAGTAATACAAGTATATGTAGAAATTTATACATAAGGTGCTGATATGGCGATCATGAGGCTAGACTGGAATCCTACTCTAGATCGTATCAACGTAAACCGTAGCCCAAGAGTCTGTTTAGCATCAAGTTTGCACTATTCCTACGACATATATAAATATAAAAACTTGCTAACAAGTTTATAACAACAAGAAAACTGTTAACAGCCTTCCTGATTAGCTTGAACGGCGTAATACAGTTAAGTGGAAAAAACATTTTGATCAAAGCAGCCGCTCAACGTATGGCTTATATATACTGCCGCTAACCGGCATAACGACATCGTGTTTTTTTAAATTCATCAGCTGCAACGTCTACGCACGTTGCAGATGTTAATACAGTAAAGTCTTCGGCCGAGTCCTGGAAAAGGCAGTCGACATATACTGTATATTCTATCGGCAGCGAGTTATTACACTAACAGAAAACCAGTTACTCTAGATAAAATAAAAATATCATAATTATCAGCTGACTAGTCAGGCCGAATAAGTGTAACTTGCTGTTTAGTAGGAATAATCGCAAGGAGCAGTTACTACTATTATAAGATATATTATAGGAAAATTACTATATGCGAAATTAATAGCCTAAAATGCAGCTAAACGTTGCACCAACTAACTAACGTGCTCTAGGTAAATCTGACGATAAGCTTCATTTTTTGGGTAGGTAGAAACAAGGGAAAAATAACAGCCCCCGGCTATTTATCTCGGTATGTAAGGACCTTTAACAAAGCAGCGTCTAGCCCAGCAGACATGCAATGGGTTATCGCACAGCATACTCCTCCTATACCAGGCCAAAAGCATCCTTCCGAGCGCGTTTGTTTCTCTTTTACGTAGCATTTCTATAAGTCAGCTTTGAGATTTTATGAACACTAGAACCTTCGATTAAATGAAATAAAAAAATTCGTAGAGGTCTAAGACAAAATACCATGTGGCTCGTTCCACATAAACCCTGAGACGAGCAAAAAAGGGCCTCTATGATTATTAATTAATTAAGCTAAATTAGCTTGGAAGCGAGGCACAAACTAAAATAAATCTCACAAAACGATAATTATCGCCAGTGAGTAGAAACTGTTGGTTTGGAATTGATTGAAAGAACAGATAGCACGTTCCATACAACAAAAAGTACTTGACGATGAACGGTTATACTAAACAAAGCCATTTCCCGTTGTTATTATCCACAATTCTTTATTTATATTTCAGGCTAAGGAAAGGAGCACCCTGTTATGGCTTCTCGCGAAGGCGCATAAGGGAAGGATTCCTATCGACCTACGCAGTCCGCATTACAAAGAGTCAGAGGTAAATCAACCAATGCCCGATAAGCTTAATGCAAGCCTATTAAAAAAATATACGATATTTCGTTAATCACCTAATTTCTGTACAGACTAGGAAGGGTATCGGTGGGTAGATCGCTGTTTGGAGACAGATTCCCTATCTAAGATGTTATTCAAATACGCCATTGGGAAGTTTATATTTTTCGTCTACATCGAATTTAATGATAACAGACGATTATAATAATAGAGGATGTGTTTGGACCGGATCAATGTATTGCTTAAGGTAAGGACATATCTTCAACACTGCACACAAGTGCAAAGTTGATAGAGCAACGGTTGATAAAGTATTATCTTCCACCATAGAACCCACATAGACATCTTCAACCACATAGAACTGCCATGCTTTTAGTCTTACCCTGAGCTTGACAACAGTCAAAAACATGTGCTACTCAGCAACTTACCCTGAAATTGTTTCGTTTTATTGGCCCATCTATTTTCAAGCGAACGTTTTAATAATGTTTTACTACATTGACGTCTAACGGTTGTCAACCGAAAGTGCTATATGATGCGTCGCTATGGTTCGGTATGGGCTGGCTCACAATTATTTATCACACAATTATATACCAGAAGCGAATTTGCAGACGGCCTTCTTTGGCCAATAAAGCATTGAGGACAAGTACTTTGTCCGTTAAAGGCTCCGTGTGCGACAATCTGCAGGTATAAAACTAGACAATAAAACTTGACCCAGCGTACCTTTAGATGCGATGATGGGGCAATTTTATAGCGAAAAAGAATCAAATAGCGAATTTTTTATACATGACGGTGTTCAATTAGCTCGTATCTGTAATGTTAAATATGAAAGGGTAAACAAAATGTTGAAATGAAAACAAAATGTGCCCTGTTTTCTGTGTTGCAACAATGTAGTATGCAAGTCTTGGTCATCAAATGACCTAATCCTTGGACATACTTCCTTCTTCACACCATCTTTATTTAGGCCTCAATTGCGGTAAGCCCAGCCGGAACCTTTGCTTCATGATCGAACCTTAAATAGCTGTATTTTTATAGAAGTCAGATCAAAATTTTTCAATCTCTCAGTCATTCTTCTACATGGCTGCTACCTTCACCTGCTACTTCTTTCATCATATTATCAGTGACATGTACCCTCAGCTAACGGGGCAATTTCATCTTTCGTATACGCCAGACAACCTCTATATACTGATTTACTAGATAAAAATATCGGCCTAAGACAAACGACCATAATTCTCTGCGCAAAAGAGCGACCACTTAGCAGTTCGCCCTCTTATACTCACGTTCGTCCATCACCGAGTTTTATTTATTTTCCAATTAGGATGAAAATAAAGTGGGAAAGGTTGACGTTCGACAAAAGAACCTGTCTTCGTTAGTTATTGACTCCATGTGTGACGGCCATTTTCTTTGTGCAGTCACGTTCGTAAATAAATTGAAGATTGATGAAATTGCCTCAAGTAGGGATTGTATAGTCTGTCTGTCTATTGCTGTCCGAAGTGGAGACCAGCGATGACGTATTCAAGTCATATTCGCTCGTGCCAATTTCACGCATATAATAAAAAATAATTGTACTTCTTAGGCTTAATACTTTGCCTCCGAATGTTCAATGGGTCGCTATGAAATGGGCGTCACTCGATAATGGCGAAATAAACATTACGCAAATAATAACCCTCGGCGAAAATTCAACAAACGATAGTGATTAACATTTCTGTTCATACACATAATGTTTGCACCTAACGACCTGTATACCACGCGAATTTATACTTGTAAAATACGGCTTTGTGTTTAAGACAAATAAATTTTCAATTTGACGATTTACTACCTTGGGTTTATTCACAGTTTAAACCTCTACGGAGAAAAATTTAATTCGTTATAAGAAATTCTCTATTAACCCCAATTTTTTCTGTAATGGGGCTCTGTTCGTACCTGTAAAGTGAAAAGGAAAGCGCATGAAGATACGATGTTCTCAAAAAGGCCTACTCTGAATAAACAAGCCTGTTTAAATAACGAAGCCTGCTGAAAAAAAATTGAGCTGGGAATTTAGTGCTTATTATCCGCGTCGGCCAAATGCAAATCTTTGATAATGCTATCTATGAAACCTTTTTCATTTATGTTAGAATACAAAATGATAGAGCCGTTGATATATGATGGAGGTCGTGGTCACAAGCTGAGCAAGCTTACTAAGTTTTCGTAGTCTAGTAAGTCGTTAAAGCAAAGCTTCTACAAAGTCTATTTTCGGTGACTTTACTCGTATAGCGTCATTGCTTGCTCTCGAATGCATTAAAAGGTTACATTACGTTTCGGATATACTAATCATCGGAAATTTAATATCGAAGATCCTTGACTGCCGTGAACAAAACAGCAGTTGCGTGGGTTGACAGCTTTTCCCCACTTTTCTAATCCAGCAAACGGTTTTGAATAGGAAAACAAAGTGTTCGCTCTTCTTAAGATTACCGTTAATCGCTGTTATATTTCTCCGCAGGAAAATGAATAAAACGCAGAGTAGACTTGAAAGAATGACAACTGTATGAACTTATTAAGGGTTCAGGTACGTGTCTATTATACTTCCTCTTTGGGCTACTAGTTTGGAAGCGACCCGTATCCGAATACGATGCTCAGTTTTGGCGCCATCGTGACATCGTGGAATAGTAATAAGGGTTCGTCTTAGTGTGCTAAAAAGGGGCGAACACGTCCTTGCATTCATTTGATATGTCCTAAACACTCATTGCTATTGCCACCTAATCCCTACTACCACGCCTCGTGGACATTAACGCAACGAATTCGAATGTGAGTTTTAACCCTCACAAAACCTCGCTAAAATGATTACAAGGGACGTTCCGCAAGGGGAGTAACGGTATTTCGCTGCAGTAGAAAAAATGGCTTTTCTGGAAATCTGAAGAAGTGTGAATGAACCCAATATTGTTCCCTTTATTTGAGTACGACTTCAACTAGAGCTCTGTTTTTAGTTTGATTTTGGCCTGAAGTACTGCAGGAGAGGCTAAATTAGTTTGCTTGTTGTAGTTGTTCGAGGAACGACATTTTTTAGTAATAAGCGGGGTTTATCTATTTAACAGGGCCCTATTTACTAATTGACTCAATCGCACGCTATAAAATTATTTATTATTTTTTTTCTTAATTTTATATTGAGCAGTTCTTCATGGAGGGTTGAAGCGAAAACGGAAAACTGCTATCTACTAACTACGAGACGTTTAACTTCTAGCTAATACTCTGCATTGCTTGATCCTTGAAATTAGCGAAACTAGGCAAACTGATATTTAGAGTTGACACACCGTATTGGCTTTTTTCGAAACAACACAGGGAATCGTAAATTATTCGATAATTAGCAATCCAGTTCCGAGCTTATTTGTGATCGATGCTTACTCAAACATGTTTTTTTTTTTTGAATTACTACAGAGTCAGTATCGATTGAAGCCTGACATCGTCGACCTGCTCTCCTCCTGTAAGATGTACTGTATGGTGCTCCGAAATCTCTATGAGGATTCCGCATACTCCGAGCTAACCTTTGATCAGATATTCACAATGCTCGAGCGTAAAGGTATAGAAATAAAACCGCTCAAAGGTGGTACCAAGGTCACCCCGGCTACGCTCGAAGAGTGCAGTCCACTGAACATGGTAAGGACTATATGTGTGCGTATAGAAATTCCGTATCGGTAGTCCTATTGCTTTATTCTACATTGATCACGTGTTTCCTTTTTCTAGTCAGTACATAGACTGATTGCGTGTAGTGTGTATATGCCATTGTCGGTCTGGTAGCATGCCAAGGTAATAAAAGACACACAAACGAGCCTCCCGGAAGACGTTTCCTGGGAGCGACACACGGGTATCGCTACAAGCGGTATTGATACGGACAACATCTCGCCCTGGTATGACGATACCGACGACAATTCCTAATATTACTGCCACGACCCATAGCAGTACGGAATATAGGCAAAAGAAATAGGCAATGATAACTACTATTGAGATTAAAGGTGACGAAACTGAACGCTCTTACAAAAACTTGGATCCAAGCTGGCATTGAGAAAGACAACCGTGCCCATTGTATAATAGACTTTCCATGTACACATAAAATTCAATAAATCTCTCTATTTGGAATCTTTATGTAAATTGATAACTGTTTACGCGACAGAGCAGCGGCTTATGTTTGTCATTACCGTTTGCCCTCGGTCTCACTTATATGCTCCATGTTTTTTTGCGTTATTGGTCTGTGCACTATTTATTACTTAGAAATAACTTACCGATGGGCAAGCGTATTGCTACTCAATTTACGAGGGCCTGTTACCATAGGCCATTCAGAATAACCTGCGCTCTGAGATGTTCATGGTTTACTTGGACTTCTTTGTGTCCCAGAGCTACCTAAGAATATTGAATTTTACGCATCAAATAGGCGAGTCAAATACATCCACGTTTTATTAGTAGACAGCAGCTTATCGGGTCCTTTTGACTATTAGAAGTGCCTTAATGCACTTACCTTGCAGCCAAAACTTTTCATCTAGTTATCATTGGAGCCACCAATTACATCCTTTGAATTAGGCGTGCTTGTAGTCCTATCGACACCCTGTGTTTTTAAGGTATTTCACCTATTTATGCTGCGAAGATGAGCTACTCTTTTGATGGACGTATGAAAGTTACAATGAAAAACATTCTATGCTGACCTGTCGACAAATGCCCCTCCATAAGTACGCCGAGCAAAGAGTACATTGCGTATACTAAGATAGTACCTTAGTATTTACTTGTAATTATTATATATCTTAGTAGTACTTAAAAGTAATATCAGAGGGAACTGGATTATTGAAATCATTATTATTAGTAGGTGGATCAAAGTAGTAGAAAATTAAATGCTAGATTTTAGATATTCTGACAAGTTACTGCGCGACCGATAGTCTTTACATCATTCGAAGACCTTCTTCTTTCAGGTACGTTTTATTAGGCATCAATCTGGAAGAGACAGGTCCAACCGTAAAGCTGATCTCAGAGCTCTCTTGTTTTGGATGGAAATTTATATCGATTTTATGTCCTGTTGGGTAAACAGCTTTAAATATTTTATACATGGATATTTCAAAGATAAATGGGGGAAAAATTCACGGGGTAAGCTAGCGCTATGGGCATATGATTATATAAGTCCATCAAAAGAGATAAGATTGTAGTCATTTTATCTTTCCGAATAGGCAGAAAGGTTTAGACATAGTCTGCGTTTTGCGCTACAACTGTTGGAATTATTATGTATTTTTTTAATTGAGAGCTTGAACACATAATCAAGTAAAGTTAGCATCAAAGCACGGAATGTAGAGTAATGTTTATATAATAAACCTAAAGGCAAACTTTCTCGTTTAATAAAGCCATTGCTGCTACCAGCATTTATCCGCAGATGGTGACGTTTTTTGGAACCGAGAAAAATTAAATAACTTTATGCTTATGTAATAAGAACAATAGTAATTCATCTTTACTTAAATATTGCTTCTGTACGACAGCCTAGTGAAAGGCCAAAGGACAAGCCCACTTGTCTCATGTGGCAACCGATTCACTGCTGTGAATGAGTTTTTTGATTGCATGCGTCTAAAATGGGTCCTGCATGTTCCAATGCATAACTGCAATGAGATACAGAGATTTATAATAACATCGGAATGTCTAGCTTTTTATTTTATCATAGTTTTTGACACAGTTGATAAATGGCAAATGTGTTGTTTAACGGACGCATTCAATGAAGATATTCAATGAGTTATTTGAATCGCTGTAGCTTCCCGTTTAACCGATTTCTGCACAGACGAGAAAATTCTAGAAAAGTATTTACCTGAATCACCGACAATTGAACATTTTAAACATTCTCTTCAATCTACACTTTCCTTTATATTATCATCCTTTATTTACTTCTAAACTTACTTCTAACTTTTATCCATAGCGCCGCCTCTATCCAATGATGCGATTTCAAATAGAATCACTTTGAGAAGTTTGGCTTATTCGGTTTTGCCACATCTATCTGATATTTGCCATATTTGTAAGCACAAAAACATCAAAACATGTCGAAGTTCACATATCAGTGAAGGTTGATTTCATATGGAATGTCCCAGAGAGGATGTTTTTAGCGGATCGAACGAACAAACAGTAACTATATATTACGCTCTTCGTTATCAATCGTTGGTCTCGAGAGTTAAATAACATAAGTTTGAGTTTTAACAAATTAACTTTATCCAATACGTTGTCACCAAAATTAGAAAAGCGTCTCGTCGCTATTGATTACAATTCTCAAGCCGCGTTCATAACGCGATAAACAACTGCTACCATACAGCGTAAAAAACATATAAAAATATATAGTTGAGTTTTTTTTGCTTTTACAGGGTTTGACGAAAGTGTTGAGTCAGAATTGAAACATAAGGCACCGTTTTTCGACTGATATCTGATTTGATATATGTATTCTGTCTTCTGCTTACTTCAGTCAGCGCATTTGAACTTTTCGGACGGACTTATGGAGCTATTTATTCGCGAAGTACTCATTCCCAGTAAAGTATTCCACGTGGTAGAACGATTTACTCCTTCGGCAAACAATGGCTTAACTGGTCCAGCTTCGGTTTCCTCGTTGACAAAACCAGGTCCACCGGCCGATGCTGAAGACGCTGCTATTCTCTGGATTAACCGAAGTGCACAGGTAACAAAAAAAAAACAGCCAACATCAAAACCCTATCAAGTTTGCGTATAAATATATGTTTTTGTTAAAAAAAAAACTATTATACTTAGGACTAACGAATATAATTGTTTCAGTACGTATTTGGTTATTGCATTTAATTAAATTATTTTCATTTTTTTTCTTACCATGTTCTGCGTTCTTCGCGCTTCGAAAAGTAGTATTCTATTAAAGCCGACTTACCTAACCGTTAACTTGCAAACGTCAGCTGTAGAGGTATCAAGATAAACCGCTAATATACTGAAATAAGACCTCGCAAAATGAAACAGCTGAACATTCTTGTAGGAGTCTATGAAACACCCAACGTCGAACTGGCCTTGTCCATGAAGATCAGAGTTGACATGACATAGCTGATGACGACAAGTTTTTTAAAACACCCGTATTTTCTAGTTGTACTACGGAAGATACGTGCAAATAAACATTTCAAATGATGAGCAAAATCCGATAACATACTGTATGTGTAGCGAGATCCAATAAATATTGTTGCGATGGATATAACTCTGATTTATATAAAGTCCTTAATATATGTATATATAAAGGCAGATCGTGCGACAATGCCGTCATGGTTCTTTTTCGGGATCTAACGCAGTGATACTTAAACCGCTACGATGTAGAAGTTGTCTAGACTTATCGGGTCAACAACAGTCCCAACACCTTTAGAAATTCTAAATTGCTTCTGGTATTATCATTATTCAGGCTAATAGCTGAAATATCGGTCTCCGTCAGTCGTTTTTTTGGCGTATTTACATATGACTCAGAAGGAGAACGAATTATTAACTAGACATGGCCGTCATTTACTGAAGTGATCACTTCCCCATCACGAATAACTATGTATAGATCTTAAACGGATGTAACAAATCGCCGTACGTTTGATCGTGTACATATCGAACGTTTTTAGCTGCATTCCATTTAAGCCAGCTATCTTTACCAGTTCTCGTTTCTTGAACCATTTTGTCTCGCTACCTTTGCTTCTAGCGGTTCCTGAACAGCTTCCTCGAGACTTTAATGGTCTATTTATTGCTGAAGGTTTTCCAAGCTGTCCGCTGCGTCGTAATGCTTGTAATTCCAATACCCAACAAATCGCAGCGGATGTGACATTGCTTATTATATTTATCTATAAGGATCTGTAAACTGGGATGATTTACACCCTGTTTAAAATGTTCGAAGAGTACAAAAATGAATACCTCCATAGTAAACACAAGGTTTTTCAAAAAAATGTCTACCCTGTAATTGGCCTATCTTTCTTTGCTACCGTGACTGGTGCTAATTACTTGAATTTATTGCGAGAATCTGTTTTACCACGCATTAATAAGGATGGCGATTTATATTCCTATCAACACACAACACCGTGTACATTATTATAGGTAAGAGCATTTTTTGATGAGGATCTTCCGAGCAGATGCTATTGAACTGACGAGTTCTATAGAACCTCGTGTGCGTTCGACAATCGACTTTTCTGGAAGGATATAACGATATATATGTATATATAGGTTTTAAAAATTTACTGACAAGTGGTTATCCCGAAAAAGCGGTACACTCAACACAAGACTAAAATTTTTTTAAAAGATCCCTTTCTTCAAGTATCATTAGCAGATGTGTACTTTGTGTCTTAGGAGGAGTTATCGGCTTGTTTGTAGTAATTTCTTAAATCCACTATTGCAGGCACTTCGTGAAAAGGTGCACGCGGAACATAAGGTTATGCTGCCAAAGGTCGTACATGTTCAGGTAAAACCCATTAATTGATATATAATACATACGCCTCCAATGGCCTTTATTCTCAGTCGGTGGTTTTTACCGTTACTAAAGCTAGGCAAACCAAAGAACAAAGACAAAGGTATTTATTTATTTATACTTTTCATTATTATTTTTTTATCTTTTAGAAACTTGTATCCTTGCGTCTCTAAACTAAGCTAGCGATCACTTTGTAGTATTTTTGGCATACTGATTGAAAAACATATGCTAAGCATATATCTTTCATGCCCCTTCAAATATCTCTCTTTAGACACACTTTAAGAATACAGGAACCCTAAGGCTAGCCTATAAGCAAAAACCAGTTCTGTGCTCGCTTAACACGGCTTTTACACTTGAGCCATCACAGACGTGCATGAGCAACATTGAATTTACATTTTTTGTCCTAATAACTTTCACACCTTCAAAGATATAAGCAGCAACTGTTGTACGAATACAAACCGCCGTAAAATCCTGAATTAATATAATCGTCTAGATATCTTTACTGGACCCTCCAACCGTTAGTTGAGTTATGGGCACAGCTTAATATGGTTGCTTTATCTACGGTTGTACGATAAGTTTAAAATGGTTGATCTCTTGTCATAGACAAAGTATTTCCATCTATTCACTTGCCGCCACACAGCGTCAACGAAAGGGGATGCTGTACGACGTAAGCTACGCCAGGCAGCTTCCGAGTAAAAATAGATAACATACTCTGTACAATACAAGACCTTAACAAGAGGAACAAAGCCTGAAAATAGGTCATACAGTGAATGTTTTCTAGGTTTGCAACCAGTCAGCCGTTTCGGTCTCTTCCTTTTAAGACCAATTAAATTAACGAATTACTTATTGTGTCCTGTAAACAACATCGCTTGTTACTAACTTTTTTTAACTTTCTGGCCATGTTGGTCAGTGGCTAACAAGGCTGGCTGAAGGTTCCTCTGAAGTCGGCACTCGCCTCGACTCTCAGAAACGCAAACTTAAAGACTAGTTTCTGATTAGATAGTCGTCTCAAAGGATGGCACAACTGGGCGAGTCCCTCGCCCGCAGCCGTACCAACATAAGTTATTAGTCTGTTTATTGGCAACACCTGGCCAATCTGGCCAGTTTGGCAATTTTATCCTGTGAACAGCAAAGATGTAAGGTGTGTAGCCATATTAATTGCTGTTTTAAGTTGTATGATATTTGGTTTTTTTTATTATTATTAGACTCAATAGCAATGGGTATCAAACCTTGTTCCGAACATAGTTCTCTCTATAAATTGTACTAACTAATTACTGATAATCTAATTACATCCTACAGTGGGTCAAAGAGAGCTATTTAGATAGCGTTTGGCATCTCTGGTATATTGTGTTTCTTTGAAAATTCGGTGAAACGACCTTTATTGATTGGGCTTGCCTGGCCATCACTTCAAGGATAAATCTAACGATTCTAATTTACTCAATGTATAACTGTAATCGGCAGGATTTGTCTGACCTCTCCGACGGTAGTGCGCTGGCCTCACTCATCTCGTTGTACTGTCCCCATCAGTTGCCGTTTCAGGACATCACATTTTCACCCTCGATGTCGCTCAGCGACTCTTTGTCTAACCAGCATCGGGTCAAGGACTTCTGCGAGCGACACTTGCCACAGGATGTTCACTTGGTCTGCCTCGAAGATATGTTGTTTTTGCATGCTGGTATGCGAACAAACGTGTTGGCCTTCTTAGCAGATCTGATGTATCTATTCGAGATTCGGCCTTTCAAAGCTGTTCAAGTACCGGGTGTCGCGCAGTACATTATTGTCAAGCGGGAATCCCGGAATACAGTCACCGAACTTTGAACTGACACAACCATACGGTTTTAGGCTTTTTAAGTAACTCAGATATATAAATAATCTACTCGTTTGACTGGAACGAGCAAATTAAACAAGTTCCCATTTCATAAATTACAAAGCATCAAATAGGGTAAACTGCCAGGGTAATGTTCTGCTTGTAGACAATCATCCTATTTTGTTTCAGTCAGACTGAACGACAAATGCATTTAGTTAATTCACGTTGGCACCGGAGGGTACTCTCGGGGAGGGATAAATGTAAAGCGTAGCATTGTATGGAACGTTACCCAATAAGTTTTATTAAGGGTTTTAAGGATTCAATATTTTTATGGGCCATCAATCATTCAATGTCATAAGGTACCAACAGTACTTTTGGGTTCATCAGTCATGGACATTCATTTTATATGATTAGCTTAGAATAGAGTGGCTGGATGGGCGATTCACCCCCCGTTTATTCATCTGGTTTGTACCCAAAAGCACCGCGTCCTAGACCCGATCTAGATCGTTGGTAGCGATCCAATTGCCATATAGCCACGTTGAATTGTTACTATGATATTAAGTTATTTTTGTTCTGTAAATAAACTCGTCATTTTTCTTTATAGAATAATTTTAATCGGTGTTTTTATTTATAAATGGACGTTTTTTTAGTGCTTTATTGTGTTGCACCTATGCTGAGATCTGTACTTTAAATCTGAATCATAGATCGTGTTACAGATCATATTAACGATTACATACAATTTTGGCCAGTACCATTCAGTACTTATAATAACATTATAATCTATAACAAAATTATAACATTTTTAGGGTAAGTAGAAGAGTTTTCCATAGTTTGGTCTCTTAACGCGCTATGTTGTCATTGCTAACTTTAAAAAGTGTTAAGTATTGTAGATAGGATTGCCTTCAAGTTCCAGAACTACCGTTACCTTCGTTGATTTCCAAGCAACTAATTCGTTTTCTACGATAGTTTTTAACTTTACATAAGTGTAATACACAGCTATAATTGAGAAGTGCAGCTGAATTTCGAAAAATTCAAGTTACGTTAATTATCGATTTACGCCCTCGAGCCGAAATCGTACGCGGGGAAAAGTCAGTTCAATTTGCAACTTACCTTGATGATTCGGACAAGTCAAGGACTTTTCCATTCATTTCGGCTTTTTCCAACGATAAAGCCAAGAACAAGCAATGCGACGCTGCACAGGAATAAGCCGACCACGGAAGCTTTGACTGCAACAGAACTCTGCAAATTATCTCTAGCTACGTTATGCTGCTTCTCGGTTAAGCAATTCGCTTTATTAAGTGGTAACTGATTTCCAAACACCCATATGCGCTTGCCAGCATTTACAAATTCTCACAGCATTTGTGGGCCAAAAAAAAAAAAGGATCCAATGATCAGTATCATAATCGGCAATAACTAATCGCACACTATCCTTAGAATATTGCAGCAAATGACTGTTATGTTGTAGGGTATTCTTTTGGTGCTCTGTCGTTCCAGTCCCATGAAGTTTAAACGGAAAATCTTCATTGGTTAACCTCTCATGGCCATTCGAATCAAATTATACTGGATTTCAGGATGTTAGTATTTTTGCAATTAATAATATATATTGCGCATCTCAAACACATGTATGTTTGGCCATTTAAAGGTAGTTACTCTTAAATAATATTCACTAATAATAAATGTTTAATTTGGTATTCTGTGATACTTCTTAATCTAGCGTGATCCTTCCTTTGAACTCCTATTTTAGAGTACGTTGGAAGCCAGTGGGAGTTAGAATAGCATGCACATCTTAACACTGTCTATGAGCCAATTTATACAACAGGGCGTTAAACAATCGTTTCTACGTTCCATCAGACTCTCGAAATTAATGCTTTGGTGTGGCCTTTTAAAAAATTCGCGGTCAAATTAGTCAAAACCGCTCGAAACATAGAGAGTAACAGGCCCAAGTCAAGACCAGTTCAGCCTTAAATATGAAGCTCTTATTGGTTAGCTACTGTGTGCATATACTTCCTAAGCTTTAGGATGGAATCAAAAAAGTTTCATCCAAACAATTCGTAACCATTCTTCCCAGCATTACTCTAAACCTCGACTTCGGTCCCATCAATAACTGAAATACGAAATTTGTATCCTCTCACCGCTAAACGATACCTGTAAACTGCAGCATAGTTGAGACAAAATTTACCTATAAACTTTATCATATAATAAGTATATCAAGTCTATACTGGGGAGTTTTCAAATAATTGATAAAAGATGAATGAGTACGGTGAATTACAATAATAACATATCAATCGACATGTGTTTGCCCTCAAAACGTAATGTTCTTCGCTCTAATAGACTATAGTTAATGAATAAAATCTGACCGCAGAAGAGGTACCACAACATGTATATGCTTCAGAGCTCCAAAGCCGGCCTAGGACGTTTTAGCATAGGACTGCCACGGCCAACCACTAAACAAGTCGACAAAAACAAATTTTATATTCAATAAGAGATGCCACAAAGCACACACAAATGCTACACGTACGTATGCATACGTCGATATGGAAAAATAAAACAATTATCTTTATGCTCAGTTTCAAGTTGAATTACACTAAAGACGACCCGCGATGATCAGGCTTCTAAATCGAACATTTGATGGTTTCCAGCTTTAAGAAGTCATCATAGTAGATCGTATCTGAGGTTCCTGGCTTTATCTGTCCATCGAAGCCATCGGTCAACTTAGATAGTTCCGACATCGCACATCAAATGATCTATATATAGGTTTAGGGGTGTGAGTTGGGCACAGGAAACTTGTTTTAGGTGTCTGATTAGGAAAGACTCCCTGCTTGCTCCATTTGAATGCATCGATTTTTCCCAAAACGTTCATTTATTAATAGGCACGATTACAACCCTGTCTAAATTTTCCTTGAATACGTTTCTTTTAACAACAAAAAAAGGAAATAACAATTCTAGAAGCACTTAGTACGTTTTCCCACTGGCTTTTCTCCTAAACTACCATAGGTATACAATGTCAATCAACCACAAAGTTCGCCTCAATAGTATATATATATATATTCAGAATCCCTGCCTGACAAGGTGTTCTGTTGTGAACTCTTTAATTAATGCGTCCGTTAGCGTCATACATCGAAGTTCTGAAAACACAGCTGTAGCCTGCTACACGACTGAGTCGTGCGATGACACTCATGAATGGCTCAAAAAAACGTTTACAATATTGCGGCTACCAGAACCTAGTGTCTGCCATATAAGCAAAATCACATTGTGGATTTAGAGCCATTATCGATCAGTGTATTTTTCGTTTAAAATTCACTGTATTTTTGCGGAGGCTACTGCATCGTCGAGGTATGGCTTCTGAAAAGCGTCAAGATAAAATTGAGCCTATACTTACAATGCTAAAAAACAGCCCGACACAGCGTTCACCCGCCGGGATTGATTCATTTGTAAAAGTTACCAGGAGAGGGAAAACGCTACCATCAGAAGCAGACGACAAATTCATTGTAAACAAAGGACAGATAATTGATCATTCTATACATTCATTTTATAGGGGTATGAATCGACGTAGCAGAACCCGCATTCGCTAAATCGTTTTATGATATTTGACGGACGGACGGACGGACAGTTGCATGTCAATAACGCCACTGTGTTATATATATATATATATATACGTATTATAAAACGTGAACCCCTATTTCGCTGCTCAATTGATAAGTTATAATCTAGCCAGCCCGCTCGCTCGCCCGCCCTTCCAGTGACGCTAAAATTCATAGATCGAAAACAGTGAATAACCTAATTAATTACTGCTTAAAAGAAAAACCTACAGATTTTTTCTAGTTCTTCATTGCGGTGGGGTTCTTCCATCTTCGAATGTCTATATCACGGGAAACGTATGTACGGTGGAGGCAAAGTAAGGCGTATTAGCACAGAGAATTCGCTCCTCACGAAGATCGTCGTGACCAAAACTAAACTATTTAGTCAGTTGTGTCATGTTTTCGCAATATGAATCCATTTATACAGCAATCGTGCCCGTCCGATCATCAATAGAAAGGATCGAAAAGCCTCGGGTACTGCTTCGTTATTTTTTGCGAAACCAGTGGATGGGAAGTTGTAAATCTTTTTTTCGCTTTTACAATATCTGAAATATGTATACGTTTATTGACGAATCGGTTGATTTTACCGATTGGACGGAAATTTAGAAGCTGTTAGGTAAATTGAGCCAGTGTAAAGTTTTGTAGATCTACCAAACCAGTAGAGACTCAGTAATTTTTAGCAGTTGATAGGGATAGTAAGTGCATTTGAGTTTTTCTACAGCCGAGACATGGCTGTAATAAATAGGATTATACAGGCTACATGTAGGTCTGGAATTGCGAAAATAGGTTCAGTTTTGCTAGCATAAGAAAGCCTGATAAGCACGTGGTGCTTAATGGAGGTACGGAATTTAATTATGACGTGTAACTTAAAGGAAATTTAAATGAGAGCGCCTTTGTTTCATTATTTATATATTATATATAGGATGTTTCTATTACTATGCAGGTTACATCTCAAAGGCATTCATCGGATATACCAATAACAATAACGCGCATTGCTAATATGTTGCGGTCTAGAGATCATATCGCTCAATAGCATATGTTCTGTGTATCTACTTTGTTCGTATATCTTTAGCCAAACGACTGTGTATCAACGCTAGAAAAATTAGACTCATCACTTTGTTTGTGATGGTGTTAGATACTTCGTATCCTTCGTAAACAAGGTCATGACCTAACCTTGTCTTCCAGTACAGCCCTACCCAATTAGTCTCCCTAAATTTAAATGAAGGGGTATATATATATACATATATATATATATATATATATATACATACACTTTATGCTATCGCGTGACGTTAAAAACTATGCAAAGGTGGTCAAATATTGGGCAGAAGAGTTGACATACCATCATTTAGTATTCCTGGTTTTATAGTTTAATTTAGCTGAAGCGGTCGCTTGCCCTTTTCCTAGCGAAAAAAAATTTAAATCGTTAAATAATAATAATCTCATAATTTTTAAACAAATTTATTTGCATGCGTATATATGCGCCACGTCCCATCATCTGTCGATACTATCATGTTATTATTATTTTTCCATGATGATGAAAAATCCACCGTTGATTTTTTTCTGCGTGAAGCATTATTTACTGCATACTTTGTGATAGATAAATCATAGCCACTTTTCCCCTAGATTATTACAAATCTACTTTTGGGTCTCAGTGGTAGTTGGCATAAATGTTTTCAGCTTTTTTTTTCAAACATAGACCGTCAGTTAATATTACAGGTGCTGAGACAAATCACACCAATAAGGTACAATTGTCGGCTAAATTATACTGGTAGATCGTACTTCTCTCTCGGAGACTAGTTGTAGCTATCGAAGATTGCTTACCGCTAAAAGAAATAGGAACCGGTTGCCATAACAACGGCTAAGCTTTTTTGATTCGAGTTTCTTATGTGTTGAATTTTATCACTTCCAGGCTAGCTTTACATTAATAGGCTAAGTATTTGGCCTGTTTTTCGTATTGGTTAGCAGCCATTTAACGAGACGTTCCTTTTACGTAATACCGCTCGTATCAGAGCTTCTCCATTTGCTCCAGTGGTTGCGCAATTGGCCGTGGAAGGATAGGAAATTTTTCGCGCCATTGCAATGAGATAACGTTACCTCCCATGTCGCGTATCGCTTCCTAGCATGGGGAAAAGGCTTTGCTTACTGCCAGCGAGTGGTAGGTCACGTCTTCAAGATCGACTGAGCGTAAAACGTAGCGATTTAAAGGGGCCTTAGCAATTCTGTAAAGGTAGCTTTAGAATTCCTTATTACCAGGAAAAGGCAATGTGAGGTAATAGCTAGCGCCCCACCGTACCGTATTGTATAGGTTTTAATATTACGAATAATGTTGCTTACAGCCGCACTGGGCCCGAATCCCGAGCATTACATGCCATCCCTTTTGCTAGATTGCCATGAATACGCATTTTGCGTTTCCTGTTGGATTAGCTGCACGATACTTCCCTCCTTTCCCTGAGACTTTAGGGTTGACCTAAAGTCTCAGGGAAAAATCCTAGTCAATTCAGAATTAGATGCCAATGTCAGCCACGATTTAGTGTGAGGAAAGTTCTTCAGTATTCTATGTTTATATTTCGGTAGCGAAGACGAAGGATATGTTGTGGCGAGATTGAGTTCATACCCCAATCGTTGCAAATTATATTGTATATAGTACGGAATGCATATAGAATGATATAGCTTAAGAATATTGATGCTCATTGCATTTTTCTGATCAGGTTGTTCTAAAAGCAATCATCCTGAATCTAAAAGCAATCAAAGAGTGACCGTTCTTTGTTATTTGTCCGCTTTGTATTGATTTTTATAAACTATTCGTAACTGCATTTTTTTTAACCAGACTAATATCAAGAATTTATGTTAAGGACAAAAGTGGTTTGCTTAACTCAAGACGGAATCTGGAGGACGCACCTCACTTCGGTCGGCATCTGAGAGTAATTCGTCTAAAGGGGTCTTTGAAGGAAGACATAAGGCAAACAGCTCATATATTTGCCAAGAACTGCACCTGTTCGACTATACTTAGACGTCTTTACTCAGTGGCGTTTACCCAGCAATGAAAAGTTTGGATGCCCAATAGACTGCGTGAAGGTGCCAACGAATTATTGTTATCATTTCTTGGCACCTTACCTGGCACTGGGAAACACGCAACCACAATGAGGGATTTTTACACGGAATTGTCAAATAGGGCTTTACAAAGAGTATTGTTTGCAAGTCAGCATACAGATAAGAAAGAAATTGGTAACTTCGAAAAATACGACTAAGTTACGCCCAGAGTTAAGTCATGAACCACAAGCGTCCTGTAACCGCAGAACGCTTGGGAAAAGCAAGACTATAAGCAAAAATTTGCGCGTAATTTAGTTACGTTTGGTAGCCTAGACTATATCGAGCATACAGCATTGTATACAAGCAAAAGTCAATCTTCAAAAAAATTCAAAATCGTCAAAGCATCTCTGCGGGGAGTTGAATGGGGAAGGGGAAAAGGGGGCTAATTCGTATCTATCATGTCTTTCAGGCCTCCTCATTATTATAACCTTTTTCGATCAATTCCAAATAAACCAAACAACATTATATTCAGTAGTAAAGCGTACCTTTACTGAATGTTCGAGTGCTTCCACGCTGAAGCTAAAACTGTCTGGCGAGAAAAATGTACACATTTTTTGAGAGATCGACCGGCAAATAGTTAATTTATTCCTAAAATTGAAGTGAAACGCAAAAATTAGAAGTGCTAATCTGCTGACCACATTTTTTTACGTAAATATTAGTCTATCCCTAGTGAAAGACTAAACATATATGGGAAATTAGTCGACCAAATAGCAAAACGTGAATTCGTGGAGAACTTATCGACGCCAAGTTAACTTACTCATATGCGCCTTCAGTGCTACTGTATGTTGAAAACAGCCTACGAATATCCATAGTTGAGTTGTATTAAGCATTGAACGAGTTCGGTTAAAAGATCAGCCGGGCCCTAGAAGAGCAGTGGATTGATCTATTCTAGAAACCATTAATAATATCCGAACGTCCACCTTCACCTGCGCATCTAATAATAGCAATAATAAGTCGTAAATAAATTGTCGTAAGAATAGAGACGAAACACCTGCAAACATCCTAAAATGACCAGTTCTGTATATTAGATATATATAAGATACTTTTGGCTTACAACTTTATTCTAGCAACGCTCTAAGCCAATAAAAGCTAACGTTCCGCCCGATATCGTTTCTTTTACTTCCGGATGTCTTCCCATAAACGCCCATTCCATGGAGCACGACCGTCAAGCTATCCGAACCTGCTACCAACCAAATTAAACTGATCCGAGTTTATAATTCTTCGCATCTTTTATGACATCAATGCACGCACAAAGACTGTCGCCAAACGGTGTCAATGCGACACAGATCGTTTGACACCGAAGGGGTAAGTTTTATGTTCTGAAGAGAAAAATACCTTAATCGTTTTACAGGCAATGGTATTGAGAGCGTATTGTAATCCGTGTTAATATATGCATGAAAAACACAACTTCCAGTGTAGCGTTTATTTCATCGATAGCCGTACGCAATCGCGTTTCCCTTCGATTTTACTTTAAGAAGACGAAGCACGATCGATAGAGGCAAAAGATCATACGGACGATGAAGGGGTACAACGATATTAAATGCAATAAAAATCACGAACAGGTCTATCGATTGGTTAAAAATTCTAGTTTGCCTAATAGAAGGTACTTGAACTATTTTTGATTTTATTGCAAATAACTAATATAAGGACGCTCAAGGCTGCGGAATAACGAGCAGCTGCTTCATACCATCGACGCACCCGAAAAAAGGCTCTACCTGTTTTTACATCCTTTGGGGCTTTTAGATTCATTTTGATCAGCGTCTCTGCAGTCGTTATTTCCAATACAAAGTACAGCAGGCATCGTGTCAGTTGATTGCTTCATAGTTGTTTGCTGACTAATCTTATAATATAATCAGCCTTTCCAGGCCAATCGGGCGGAGTTGTCTAGTCGGCAGAGCCGCATTTCCGAGCACTCTCAATAATAGCATATCAGTTATCGCTGATTCAGATCTTGCTTTGACAGATGATGAAAAATTAGAGAAGGTGAAGAGCCGTAAAGCTATAATCGTAGAAGCTGCTGATAGGATGAGCCAACCGCGTAGACAACAGATCAACACATCGAAAGGTTCTGACATGTTTCTGTTCGGAGATGATGAACATGTTCGTCTATCGTTGATTCCTACCCTGATTCGAATTCAGTGTCCGCTCGTCTTCTGCTCACGACGAGGCATCGAGGTAATGGAAAAGATAGGCAGGCGCATATCATTATGTCCACTGTCAACCGTTCCTTCTCGTCCAATGAACCGCAGGCGGCTTTGCCATCGGAAAACGGAAATAGTCGTGCTATATCCAGTATCTTTACAGACACTTAATGAAGTAGATATACTTTGGAACGAAGCGCGTTTACCGGACAAATTCGGACCGAATCATTCTTCTAAAAGACGGAAAGACGGCGACTGGCCTGAATCATACGAAAACGGATACGCATCAACAGTTTATCGACGAACCGAATGCGACTGAGTGCAAACAGTCATATGATGCTTAAGACAAGGCATCCTTTAGGGCATAAGAACAAGGCAGCGTTGTGCCATCTAATACCTGGCGTTGCTGACGGTAGCTGCGGAATATGGTTCAGTCAATCCATTTTAGTATGGATTGTCTTTTCTCCTCGTTTTTATTGGTATTTGTTGACCATCAAACCAGATGTATGACGGCGGTAAGCAGACGCCCATTGGACGAGCAGTATGTTATGTCTCGGAAATGTTCTAATGTGTAAATATAAATACAAGTCACGACAACAAGTGACACATTGTGTCGGATTGGATTTGCGGCTAAGCACACAGTGGTATCAGGAAGATTAAAGTAGCGCGACGTACATACGGAGAACACTGGCTTTTCCTAAGTATCACTCCGAATATCTTTGTTTTGTGGCTCTTAAGTTTTCTGAAACTGGATTTAGGAAGGTGGTAGAAGCTTATAGAATTCGAATTTTTTACAAAAACTATCTCTTCGGGCCGGTTATCCCGTAATGAGCAAAACTAGCGGGATAGCAGCACTCATTTCGAAGATTTTACAACTGCGGAGTGTAGTGATGTACATAAAAGTAATGGAAATTGGTCGATGAGCTTAACTTAGAGAACTGAGAAGGAGAAGAGAAGGAGTGCGGGTTAGTTGGGGAATGACTTGAATTAGGAGCTGTGAATTGGATGTCCTGTCACATTGTCGTCAAAACGAAACAAAATGTTCTCCAGAACTTGTAGGCAGCTAACTAACTCCTAAAAACCATTTAGTAATAGATAGTATTTATTAATTCTATCGCTAGAAGGTCAGAGACAGATTTTAAGTCATCGGTCTAATTCATTTCATAGTGACCGATTTAACACATATTGCACTTATCTGCATCACACATCCGACTTCAAGTTGATACGCATTTCAGTGTGAAAACAATTATAAAGAATCGCTTGATAGAAGTTCTGTGTTGGCAAAAAATACGCGATCCACGAGTAAACAATTAAGAAAAAGTTCTGTTTCTTTTTCATTTTAGAATTTCTAACAGCGGTAAATCGTTTAGAGTTTCGAGCAAAACAATCGACAAAAATATCGTTCTAGACTCGTGTCCGTAATTGGACCTAATTGTTCTTCGCGTATGTCCTCCTAGGACCCATACGACTTTCTGCGTTCGAACGACGGTACTAAATATTACCGGTATTACTTTGCGATTCGTCGCCACCCGGCGGCGATTTGCGGCGAAATTAAACGAATTTTACGTTCTTCGTATTCCCTGTGCAGGCTGCCACAAAAAACTATCAACAAAGAAAACGTGGCAATATCCATAATGATCTCTTGTTGAGTCTCTCTAAACGAACTGCCAGCAGTATGCCACTGTTCTCCCTGTCTAACGCTTTTACAGCTTGTTTTGTGTGCAACAGACTTTCAAATATCAAACACATTTAGTCGAGCCCCATAAGGTAGAGCTGCGCACTATAGGGAAAAGCTATAGTTTTTAAATGAAATAGAAAAAAAACATCATCATATATCCGCAATCCGTATCCAAAAGCCACATTACTCAGAATGATTTTCATTCCGACCGGTGCCGCCTGCCCCCTTTACTATTTAGCGGTTTCCTAGAGAAAAAGAGAAGCGGAGTAAATGGAAATAGAAAATCATAAAAGTCCAATGCGGGACCGATTGTGGAGGCGTATGGTGACGGTGGAGTGTCATCACAATATATGATTTTGATCATTGTCGAGAGATAGACTTGCCACTGTTGTGCGTATAGGCGGAGACTCGCGATGACTTCATTTGATAGCGTTATGCGAGGTGCCTTTGTCCCAGCCGCACCAGTGCAGTTTGAGGGCGTCAACCTCGGTTACCAGCCAGTAACGCCATCAATTGCAGCAGTATCGGCAGACGAGCATTAATGTCCGCGTAGTATTCGCCGACCTCGAGAGTTCCGAAGTCTGGCAGAGTGTCACAATTATCCGCTTTGATTATGGTCATTTCCAGTGGCCGCATTCAATATGACATCGAAAAATTTCATGGCAGAATAGACAGTGATGCAGGTGTTGTGCTGACGGCATCATTGATCTTATTGTTAATCGTATTGTGTTTGCGCTACGCTGAATTACGTGGTCTTCGTAAGTGCGAATACGCAGTGAGAGTCAGGTGTTTCCTTGTCAAATGCTGTGCATGTGTCGATAGTCATAAGACTGTACAAAATGCTAAGGAGAAAGATTTCCAACTTCACTAGTTGGGAACTCAAAGTTGAAAAAGCAGCCATCATGGACGTATGTCGTCGCATTGCTATGCCTTTGTCATGTGGTTAAGCTTTTTTATCGGAATTCTGTTTTGCAAAGGAGCGTCTATCGCGCGGCTGCAGTTGTTTATGATCGGTACATCCGGCCGTTTTAGGGAAGCGACGGAGGATTTCAAGCCAACAGTGAATAGAGGCGACGAAAAAATTATTCCGAATAGATATTCGTCTATTCATTGAACGAAATACGAGCACGTCAAAAGTTGGTTGGAGCGACGCAACATCGGGATCAGGCGTCCTCGGAGTCACTGTTAGGCCCGGCCCAGAACTGGCGTCTGAACTGACAGGAAATGGCGACCTTACTCTTGTTAAGTTTTACTGTTCAACGATTTTTGTTTTTTGTTAAAAGAGATAATCCATCCAATGTTCTATATAATAGGCAAGTAGTAATAATAATTAGTTGTCGTATTCTGAACATAATTAAATTTAACCGCTGTCACTTAGAGACGATCCTTCATTTTAAGTACACCATTTCCATTCGTAATATTTGTTTTCGGCAGGTAGGTTTGTTTCGACTCACAGGTAAAATATTCCAGATATGCAGAAGTAGAAAATAAAAGTCGTAAAAAAAATAGTATACGGTCTAGTCAATACTGAATATCGAACGGCAAGAATGCCCATTAATGGATGGCAGCCTTCTATCTCGTGCGCCTTATTTTGTTCAGGTATAGCGAACAGGATCAGGAGAATAGCAGTTCCCAAATGATTGTCGACATTTTACCACTTAGAGTATTGGCAAAAAAAATCTCCGCGTCTGGGGATCTTTCGTGCTCTATTTGTGCTATTTACTGGCTAATTTGGTGCGAGCGCAAAATTTTGCGACGCAAATCGGGCTGCGACGTCTTGGAGATAGTTTTAGAGGCATCACAATCGACCTGATGGAAGCAACGGAAAACGTCAATTGGGCTGTATCGATCAAGTTCTAACTTGCGAGTCGTCTGAGCCCACCCAACTACACATAACGAGGAGTAACTTCACGTTTTTGTCGTACCTTACTAAGGCGCAATACTTAGCGAGAGAGCTCTTAAGGCAGCTCATCTTAGATAGTATCGGTCAATATATAGTCTTTATACTGAGAACCATTATTCCAGCCTATTTTAATCACAATAGCGGCGGTAATCATTCGTGAAAATACGTAACGGACACTAACAATAACAAAACGCTTTGACGCTGACTACGCCTGCTACTATGCGAGGGGTGCTTGAGACGTAGTGAGCGGTGGCTATTTGGGCAGGAGGGAGGAGAGAGTACGGCCGTGCAACTGTGCGTCTAGCTATAAACGTACGCAATAGTTTATTTAACCGAATGAACAAATGCGTTTCTCAGGCAGTTTCAAGTTAATATTAACTTTGGCGTTTAAGGCTGGTACACACGCATTAGTTCATATTTTTATAATATAATATATTTTTATATACAATACATACGATTCTGCGAAGAAGCTGTCTTTGGCACATTCGAGTAGACCAGCAATACTGATAAATAACTAGCATTCGTTAGGTGTGCTTATATCATTCTGCTGCAATAACTATTATGTTATGTCTATGACGTTGGCTGTAACACCACCATTGCGTGCACTGTTAGCCAACTCCCCCTCGTTTATTCGGACAACACTAATAGACAAAGCTAGTCCAGTCTGGTAAAACCATTAAGGCCTCGGGGCGTCCCCAACGGCCCTTAATAGCAGACACAATACGGGTGGCTAAACTGCAAAATATAAAGGAATCGATAAAGGTAACGTGTCACAAATGCATAGCCGTCTACGACATATGTGCACACGGATATTAAGCCCAGTAATACTATTCTGATTGCGCCAGACGATGAAGCATTAGGAACAGTATAATTTATCATCGTGTAAATAATTAAACGACTGTCAAAACATTTTGTAGATATCTAACCATGCACAAGAAGGCGTTTGTAAAACGAATGGCTAGATAACTGATTGGTATATTTTGATATAATACAGCGCACATAATCCATCCGCGTCGCCGTGCAAGTAAGTCAAACAGAAGGGCCGCCCCAGGCTACAGAAGGGCTGAATAGAAAAAGGGAGTGGAACTAGATACATACGGGAATATTGTGTGCAAAATGTATTGCGATCATAACAATATATGTATTTAAAAAACCGTTTCAGAAGAGTGCTTCAAACGTCATCCCCTCTAATACCCCTCGGCAGCGCACGTCAGAGACAAGCTGAGGTTGAATGCGAGGCAAGATCTAGCCTCGCAGCACGGGATCATCGCTTATTCGGAACACGTCTTTCTTAGAGCGATGTGCGAGGGAAGATTGCTTCGACAGCACTCGGAAATCGCTTGGAAAGCTAGAGACTCATCCTGTATCAACGGGTAACAGAAAATCGCTGGCCATCTTGCGCCCGTGCAATGGTCATATTAATTCGAATAATCTCTACGAGTAGAAATCGTTTTGTCATTGACAATTATCCTTATCGAAAACCGCAGGCGACTGTATCTCCTTTAGAGCCTGCAATCTGACAGCCAGGCGATTTACGCGTCGGTCATATTTTCCTGTGCCTCGTCATGCTGCTAAATACGATATGTCTAGCTAAATTTAATTCTTTCCTAATTGTATCTGCTTAACGTTAACACCTAGTCTCGTTAGTAACACTTAGTTAGCAAACTTTTATATAGCAAGGATATGATAGTATGAAGGATAAAAGTATAATGCAATTCGCCAACGCAAAAAATATTCTATTTAAACTCAGTATTTTTTAATGTACATAAGCCACCTCGCGGAGAGATACACGAACGCTGTGAAAATACTCTTTGTTTGAAAACTATTCAGAGTTGCTTCCTTAAAAACCGGTCATTTGGCAGAATCAAACGGTAAAAACCTGCCTTAAGTAGATTCTTTTCATTGAACAATGCCACACTCTGCGTGCCAAGTTTATGTTTAACAAACACCTAAGTTTCTAGATTCTACTAGATAGACAGTACTATAATACAACCCCCAACAAATATATATTTATCTACAATTAAGACAGAGCTGAATTTGGTTCGAGTTTATTTTGACGCTGAGCCCTCCTACGTTATGCGTGATGCACGGTCTTGTTCAAGTAACCTACAAAGCTTATAACGGTCATCTATCTAACCAACCTTCAATACCTCGGGTGTATATAACGTAACGCCTTTTCATCAGAGTGGATTCTCTCAGCTCCAAATGTGACTATTATTCTATATATTGACGTAGCCATTTAAGTGAAAATGGCCTTCATGAAATATGGTTCAGTGCATTAGCATCTAAGCAGTTGATACTCTTTTGTCGTAAAACGCTTATTTTTTCCTTACATTGCCCAGATGCTGCACTAAATCACTAATTCTAATTAACTGACCGCTTACATCAAGGGCATCCAAGGCAGAAATGAATAGGTTTCTATTCGTCTGTCATAGTTACCAAGGTTTACTTCAAAGTATTGCACTTACAGCATAAAGCCTCTCGTACTGCTCTCGTAGCTGGTGATCATGCTCTACATCGATTTTTCTTTACTCGTATTAGTAAGATGGCCCGAATATCGGTTGAGCCCTATCCAGCGTGTCATGGTGCAAGTAACGTGATGCCTATCATACCGCGCAATATAAACCCTTATATAAGCTTATATATAACTGGATAAGCCAACCAGAACAACTGAGGGCCTCATAACAACGGACACATTAGGTATCATTTACGGCTACATCTACAAACCACTTCCTTGGAAGGAAATTGCTTTTTCTGATAAACTACCGTAATTCAGAAATCAACGTCTTCGAACTTCATCATCGTTCATAAAATTTGCTGATGAAAAGGTTTACGTTAAGCGCCCAAATCGAAAGACGTCAACCTAGCTGTGTTGTCTTAGTCTTATTGAGGCTTCGCATTTCGTCCGATAGCTCTGAGCGGGTCTAGTTTTTCATCGAATACTTTTAGCATCTGCTTTATAAAGTTAAGCAGTCGAAGATACAAGAAAGGCCTATAATTACGACAATGAACAATAATGGAGTGTTGCCAAAGGAAAGTTTTTGCGGTTTTTTTCTAAAAACTATTTTTTCCTATCGAGGAAAAAGTGACAGGGTATCTGATGAGCGTATTCCGTGGATGTAACGGAACCGGTGAGATTGCAGCTTGCTTAACAATGATATAACAATTCTTCGTCTAGCTGGCGAAGGAAGTAAAAAAGATTTTATGGTAAAACCGTCTCCATTTGAAGTGTTTCCCCGAACATTGGGGGTATCGCATCAATTATTTTTCTGTACGGAGCACATACTGTGAGCATCGATGCATTGCTCTTTTTCGAACAAAGCCGTTCTTTGTGGCCCAAATATTGTGAGCATTCAAAAACTGACAGAGATTTCAGGTTCTGCTTGTAAGCCTGATATTGTAGTGTGTCGTTGGCAGCTGCTAACAACAAAATGCTTGTTAGAACAGCTGGCCTTTTTCCCCATGGACAATTAAGAAAAGGCTCAAAAGAACACGAACTTTCTAACACTACTGCTGGCTTCAACTCAAAAGTGCCTTTGATTAACGGTTCCGGTGTAACGGTCTCGTATACTTCTGTCTAGCGTATCACTTCTACCCTCTACAGCAAAAGTTCCGAGGCTTCGAGGAGCGATTCGAGTTGGCTGCCAATTGTATGGGTAGCCACGAGACATCGGCGTATACGATTTCATTCTCCACTCCGCCTAACAAATTTTGGTCAGAATTCACGTGCTCGTTTGCGAACGACTAAACAAGCTTCAGCTTTAGCACCATCTACTAGATCGGCATGAACGATTTGTATGTACGCTTGCTTTATTATGGGCATAATAGACGATTCTATAATAGAGGGACTCGTTTCATGGACGGTAGTATATATAAAGCTATTCGACTAGACAACCGCTGCGTATCACAGCATCACGTTCTTTTGAATAAAAGTTCCAGAGAACGGTTGTGTTATTATGGGAACGTTGCTAGAAGCAAGACGTGATTCAATACTCAATGTCATAAAAACCAACCGACGGCCAAAATGCTGTCGCAGCATTTAGTGATAGAAACACCCCAGCCTTTTAAAGATGCTCAACTTATATAGTTACAGAATATGAAGGAAACATTCTAGTAATCTTTCAGGTAAGGCAGACCTTTGTATGTCTAGATTGTGCGGCAATGTACGTTAGATACTTTTATTGGAAGTGGCACTAGCATAACGGGTAAGTATATATTCATGTAAAACATCATCATGCGGTACCACATGGACTTGGGCTCTCACTTTCTCCAAATTGAAATAACGAAAGCTGAATAAGTAATTGATTATTTGAAACAAAAACGTTCACGGATCTCTCTGGCTATGAGGATTGCTTCTGACCAAACTGTTATATAATAATAGTTTTTGGTTCAGATATAAATCAACTCGTCCGGAGTCTCTAAACATGACCTTCGTCATGACAGGCATTCCTCGTCCTAAGGCTGATCAATGAACTAAAATGTGCGAAATGTTTGTGCTGCTCGACAAACATTTTAATGGGATACGACGGTAAAAAGGTTTTTTGTTATTCGCAGTGATGTTAGTTTAGGTTACTAGGTCAGGCAGAACCTGAGCTACTCTGGAAGATATAAGGAGGTTTGCAGGCTAACGACCATAAAACTCCGAGACGAAATACGATCATTTTTAAGAGACAAAAAGCATCGAATAAAGGTTACACTAACAATGCCTAGAAAAGATTTTCCTCTAAATAGATTCCTTCCACTCACTTACTGGTTCTTTATGTAGCAACCTAATCCGATGCCTACCTATCTTATAACCCATGATCTCCCCTCAGCGGTTCGCGCTGGCTTCGTCCTAAGGCTAAACAAGTAGGTATGGAGAGGACGTGTTTCTTTCTACGTAGGTATATTTGTGTGCTACTGTGGCGCGTTGCAAGCTCCTTAAGGCCGAATTTGATGGGCACCTGCCCGCTGTTGCCACGTTTGTGTTCAGTATTGCCTCGTTAAGCATTACTCTAGAAAACTAGTTCCTAGGACGAAACGAATGAAAAGTATTTGTATCCGGTTTCGGCCCTAAATTACAAGCTCACAAAAACAGGACGACGGCACTATCACGGAATATTAAGTGCGTACCAGATCTGAGTAGTTAACTTCAATCCAGATATTATATACAATTAGTAAGGCTTGGTTTTTCTATAACGAAACGATTAGGGAGAAAGAAAAGATAATTACAATAAAATAAGCACACATATACACAGTAAAATCCTATTACTATCTCACACTAACGACCCCTTTATTATAGTGAACTTTGAACTGTGAATTAAACGACATTTACCTTTTGAAATTAGGGGCCGTTCGATTTTTGGCGTTACTTAGTTCATTTGGGCATGGGCACACAGAGCATACGCCTATGTTTAACGTTGACTACGAGCGGGCTGAATCGCAAGACTCAATCAATGAACGTCCATGTTCCCCTTCGCGCGCGGACACTATTCATAAGCATTGACGTATTGGCAAACGACAAGAAAATCTGACATGAAAACTTAAATGTGATGTAAGCGTGCATAGATCAATACATCGAATTAAATTTTCTTACTCATGATTTCATTGTAAATATCTTGCTCGTTCGCTTCGAAATTGCACAGCGTCTCTTACGTACGTTCATATAGATAGTTTGCTATATACAAACGGGCAACGTTAAATACGCATTGTGCCGGCTTACGGAGTCCCACGGTCGTCTTTGGTAGTTATTCATTTACATTTATGTTCGGCGCAAAAGTGGGTAGACTATCATGTGCAATATTGAATTAACGAAAGCTGTAGGTGGTTACTATTTATGCTATTGCTGTCGCGGTGTAATTGGACATTGTTCATTGCGTTTGGCGCTGCCGTCTTTATCCTGTACATACATATCAATAAAGGGTACAACTATAGCAGACGAATATAAAATGTTTACCTGCTTATCTGGGCATCCAGAGGAAAAAAGAATGCTTGATCTTTACTCATACATACCCTTGTGATAGTATGCGATGGTACAACAAAAATAAATAATACAATTCTAATATATATAGTAGAAAGCAAACAGGCAAGTAATAATCGAAGCAGCAGCCATAATAGGGGGTGGATGGTAGGGGGCAACTAGTTCCAGCATCGGTGTATCGCCATATAACTGGCCACATATCACTAGATTGATGAGCGCTTATGCGCCCTTTCATTTCCGTCCGTTTGTTGTACGATATCGATGGTTGGTCACTACATGCGTAATTTTTATGTGCCTCAGTGTACCTGTCTGAAAATGTGGCGGGAAGGGCGTATTTTTTTCGCCGTCGTTACCCTGCTTGTGTGTCAGTTGTGTTGTTTTCAGTGGTTATCGGGGCGACTTCGTAGCACCGAAATATCTACTGGTCCTGTCATTGTCCTTATCGTTGCCGCTGCTGTTGTTACTGCTGCAAGAAGGCTCCATCATAACCGCAGCTGCAGGGAAGCGACAGACAGGCTAACAGCTGCCCGCGCCACTCGATGTTTTTCATCTTTTTCTACTTCTCCTAACTTTACAGAGCTAACTGTGCCCCCGAGTGTATATACATGTATATAACATAATCCGTTATCTGGTGGAGGGAAATCAAAGCTACTATTGTTGCTGCTGCGCTCTTTTTTATAAAAAGTGCTGTGAGTACGTGTTCCTAGGATGAGGTAGCGGCGTCATATCCGAAATAATCAGACCTTCCTTTCCCGTACGCATGATACGCGGTAGAACCAGATCAGCATCAGTAACTGCAGTGTCAATGAAAGACGTAACCAGTTGAAAACGGTCCTGCCGTCATCTGGGATAGTATTTAAGGCGCTACATTTACGCACTTGCCTGTGCCTAAGATAAAATAAACCCGCGCGTTTAGTGCGATTCTTCTAGCGGCGGCGACGACAGTGTCAAAATCCGAATGACAACGTATTTTTACTTTGTTTTTATCGCAGCATTTAATCTGCCTCTTGGTTTCACAATGTTTTGATATTATACGAGGCGAAATCAAGAAGGAGGACAAAAAGTAAGGATGCGTTGCTTCTCATAAATACGACTAGTAGCGAAGTGAGTACAGATGTGAGTTGATCGTTACAGGCTAGCTTGGGCAATGTAGAATATACACTTATACATGCATACATTGTTGGAACTTTTTTACAATTTATATCCCAGATTAGACATTTCGATCGTTACTTGTTTGATTATCGAACTTCGCTAATTGAGACCTGATATCAATATGACACCGTTCGACGACCGCTACTTTAGTCACTGTTGATGCAACCTTCTAGAGGATTCTTCCAAACGACGCTTTGGGGACGGTAACATAATTCTGGTCTGCCATAAGATATTATTAATAATCTTCTGTAGAGTTACTTTCGTTGACGCCATCATCAACCGTTTTGTTTGTATCAATGAGCCGTGTATTCTATTGATACCTGTACTCATCAATGAAGCGTCAGCTGCTGTTTGCCTAATAAATCCCATTTTATACAACGACTACAAGGTAACCCAGATAGATACGTAGGGAAGGTTATAGTTGACTTCTGCTGAACTGACAAGGCACACTGTGAGAGTTGATCTTAACAACGACGACCGATAACTCTAAGGAAAAAATGTAATGATGATTCTAAGTTAGAAATGTTTTCTAGGTGCGGTTGACAATTTTTTAATCTAAGCAAAGTACACGAAATACTGAATAGTAGAATATTATTTAGTTTACTCATCTTTGATGTATAAGAATACACCAAAAAAAGTATATATATGATAAAACTAATAATAGTCACGTAGTCGCATGACCGCTAGGTTGTAGCAAGTTCAAAATTGAAATTCACGGCTTTCTACCTGAGTCAGCGTTAGCATCAGCATGTCGGGGTCTTACGCGAGGGCGCAAGGAAGTAGCAGCGTGCATGATGTTTATCATAGTTCTTTCGGCATCTAACAAAAATACTCCCCTCGCTAGACCAATGAAGGCGCTTGTCCTTACATAACTTGTAGCGGGAAATTGATTGTCTACTTCAGCGAACCTTTGCTCGCGTTGAGTAAGGCACTAGGAGAAGGCGTAGACTAGCGGCAATCCAAAGCAGAATCTTAGATCCTGGATGACAACCAGACAACTGAATAATAACAACAATATAACATTAAGTTATGCCACTAGTGCGTAAATATCGTAACTTCTGGCTCCTTATTATAGCCAGCGCCAACTTCAGTGGCAGAGAGGTTCTGTACGACTGTCGAAAAATTTGCGTTTATGGGACAGTTTTATTTTATTTTTTTTGTCAATATTAACACTTCAGAAAAACTCTGCAGCAAAATGGGGATAAATTTCGACTATTTTCGGAAAACAAGGATCAATAATATTCACAATTGATAAACAGATCCGGTGACCTTATACTGAGAACCAAAGTATTAGATGACATGTTGAACCCATACATATACAGAACGTATGACCATATGCACACCAATCTAGCGCCCTACCCAAGCTGCTATTACATGTTTTAATTATATATCATAGGATTTATCATTAGTTTTAGGCCATCGTAAGGGGGAACCTACGCGTTTTTATATGGAAACACGAATGCCTAATACCAAAAATCAATAACGGCCTTCCCGAAATAAATATACGTATAGCTTTATTTGGAAA
This sequence comes from Varroa destructor, assembly GCF_002443255.2. Classification (NCBI taxonomy): domain Eukaryota; kingdom Metazoa; phylum Arthropoda; class Arachnida; order Mesostigmata; family Varroidae; genus Varroa; species Varroa destructor. Next base: position 52,740,592 of record NW_019211454.1, on the reverse strand, counting down.
GTGCCAGATACAGTAATACTAGTTATGTGCAGATGCTATCAGACTATTTAGAGTAAGCAACAACAAAATAGTCGATATAATAAACTTATTTAGTGACACGTTTCCGTTATCGTGATCATCATTACGTTTATTATTATTCCTCTACCCATCTATAAATAATGTCGCCCTTTAGTAAAGGTGTCAACCTAATCTGCGTTCTTTTGTCTGACAATGTACTGTCCAAGACAAAGGTTCTCAGATAAGACCTCACTATAATCATGCTTCTACCAACATGCCAATACTATACGGATAGAGTAACTCTTGCAGAGAGGTCTGCGCTGCCGCACCCGGTTTATACCCAGTCAAGACCCATGCGATAATGATTTGAATGTTACTAAATTCGCCAGCAATTAGCTAGCGAGGGTAAAAGATAAAATACAGGAAGCAGACTGACAGTGGTATAAGTGACAAAAAAAAATACCTTTGATTAGATTGCAGTATAATACTGGTGTGTAGGTAGGCAGCTATGCTTATCATAAGAATGATAGTTCCATTTCAACATAATAAAATTCTATATACGATGATTCAAAATTTTGCATGATTTTTGCGTTATTGAAATAATAAGTAGCCATTTGTAATCTTTCAAATAAACCTTGAGACTTCTGGATCTTTTCATGTTTGCCAATGACGAAGATCGTAGATAAAAGTAGTCACGAATACACAAACAGGAGTTCTATATTGTGGCCGCTGTAAAATGACCTGTCTGATGTGATAATGAGTTATGGAACGACTGACTATATTCTCTGCACAACGCCCATTTTCAAACGAGCCCTTAGAGCTAAAATGACGATGGGAGAATGCTTACCTCAGGAATACGTTGCGAAGTACTCTTATCCTTGTTATATATGGAAAGATGATTGGAAAGCTATTACTAAACGTCAAGGGCGAATATAAGGATAAATTACGTATAGCAAATGTACTTACGAGAGCCAATTGACCCTTGGAACTAAATCGATGATGAACATGCTCGAGTTGCGTATGTTGATCGTAGCTCTTCTCAGTCCCCGTGTGTATAAACATCCGGAACACCGTTATTGAAAAATAGCTAATTGAAAATAACAAGGATCATTTTAGTCTAACACAACCGCGTTCTACAGCTACATTTTGATTCCGCAAATAAGCGTGTACAAAATGTTTTCAATTAATGTTAGTTGTCATCATATCGTTAGTAGAGCCAATTTGTGTAGTAGATCTCCAAAGCAATCTATTGTCTACTCCACGTTTTATACTTATTGGTTCGATAAACAAATGTTCCATGTTCTACTTGCGATGCTGCTGCTGCTGCTAACCATCGCTTCGAACGAGTCTTTTTTGCCCCCTAGGACTACGCACAGAGCGTTTATCTGATAAGGCTCCTTTAGTTTTGTGCACACTAGACATCGTACTCAATACCACGCATTATAAGAAACCTGCTAATTGGCTGAAGAACGGCGCATGCTTTCAAACTTTAGACCTCTATGATTCGAGTTGTACCTCTGATATCGTCGTTAGGCATTCCATCAGACGGCTGGCTCCCAGCAAAAAACAAAGTGTGTTTACGGCCAGGTTCGAACCCAGACCACGACGCGTCGCTGAAATTTGTCGCTACTACGAGAATTGATTATATCTAGAAGGGCTCGTAGGTGGATGTGTTGGACGTAGCTGCATTATGGGCTCATGTACGTGCACCACTTGTCATCCATTTGCTACGCGTTGCGCAGATAACACAGTAAGGTATGTCTTGCCTGTTGTTCCGACCAAACGTACTACTTGCCTGCGGATACGCTAACGCCCAATCGATCGATCAATCAACTCACCGTTAGTTTCGTCTTCGTAGTGACAGGCGATCGACAATAAGCTAGATACGTTTTTCGTTCTTAAGGAAACCGAGGTTTTTTTGAAACCAGCTACTTTTCCATGCATCAACGATCTCATTGCTCTCTTCCCGTATCATTTCTCAGATAACTGCGTGATAAATGTGTATACCTTCCTAATAGATGCATACCTTCAAAGATTTTGTTGTGTACTCTCAGATTTCGCTCGATAGACCAGCTCAATGAAAACTGTGATCTATCCTTTTACAAAGATGGCAACGCTTAGGTATTTCTAGAATGCTTTGGTCATTAAAGGTTTCCCTATCTATCGAAGCTCGCTAAATTTCATAAATTATTGGATAGCAAGAAATATCCCTCTGAGATGAAAGGCGTTGCCGAGGGTTCGTACGCAAATACACAGAAAACGTTTTATATTCGCCCAAAAGTGAGGCGGCATGCGAAATGGTAAGCACGTTACTTTACTTCTCCTTGCTTTTTGAACGATATACGTTTCACTTCGGAAGCGGCCTTCCGGCTTGTCTGCCTTCGCTCTCGTGAGTTGTCGCGGATCTACCCGTTTCGTAAGGTGCCATTTCAAGCGTACTACATCGTACTATGGTGCTGTATTTCTCGTCTTCAACAATTGTCGTTGTTATTGTTTGTTTAGTTCTCCGTTATTGGGTTGTAGCCCCAAAAGACAAAACTGGTTCTGTTTGCACTCATATACATAGATATGCATGCACGACCATGTGTACATTTTTACACTAAATGGCTCCAGACAGGAGCACTTTGTTTGGGTGTATTTTTGTGTTTGTGCGGTACAAGGCGCGCTAGTTCTAGTTCTGTCGACTGCTCGCGCGATTGTCGGTTTCTGTACGCCATCTAGTAATGGCAGAGTTATTCTACATAAGATGTCCGTTTTTTGGTCAACAAATAACGGTGCCGCCATTATGGTAGTGATCGTTTATTCTAAACATAACAGTGGCAATAGTTTTACTGATGGTCGAAATACAAGACTAAGCCAGGCGCAGTTGGCGAGACTAAAACTACAGTTGGCCAATACGGCAAACATCTGCTATTATAACGTGGCTTATAATATCTACTGTTGTTCCGGCTGTCTCTAGTCGCACAGGTTCTTAACTCTGCTATAGGTTGATAGGCAGAACTAAACAGATAAACGCTACTAATGACAGGAAGAGCAATGCTAGTAGCGCGGATCATTTTTTGTATGATTCGATTATGTCGCACAGGGGCCTCAGCTTCCTGTGACTTGCGAATCGTGGCTCGTCATGTACATAAAATATTTATTTATGATATACTGCCAACGATTAAGCAACACTCAAATCGGAACTAACCGGTAGCCGTCGCCCCAGTTATAGCAAGTGGATGATAGCAGAGAAACAAATCTGCCCGTAATTCAGGCAGACCCCATTGATAAAGGCGATAGCAGACGAAGCAATCAGCTCTCGATGTAGCGCTTGAAATTATCATTACTTTTCTCGCGCCCCCCATCGGCAACAGCGGCTATTGGGCCGCTAGCCGTGGAATCCGTACTGACACCCCAGTAAGACGATATTGAATATCGGGAACATCTGCATTAGCTGCTCCTTCTCGCATTCAGCAGAGTGAAGCCGTCGGTTCGATCAATTTACTCAGCATCCGTCAGCACAATCTACAGGTTTTTTTTAGCCTGCCAGAAGTACCAGTAACCTAAACAGGATTAGTTGCAGTGGTTGTGCGTCAGCAAAATTGAACTTGGTCGGAAAACGCATCGAGAAAAAAGCGATAGTAAGACGACGATTATCACAAGTAAACGAGGATTCGCAAAGGGGGTGATGGGAAGGAAAAATAGCCAAAAAGAAACGTGTGTCGATAGTGCAATCATGCGGTATATTGAAATGAAACAACAATCCAATAGCCAATAGTAACAAAGACGGTGACAATAGTAACCTTCGGCAACTTCACAGCAGAAGCTTTTGTGCGAAAATCTGCTAAAAAAGCAGAAGAAGAAGAAGAAGAAGATCTATGAGAAGGGCGGCTAAAGCCGGTTAATGTTAGCCGCATTTGCCGAATTGTTCACATAGGTAAAGCAATAAAACTGCAAGAGTTTTAAGCTAAGAGGTGTCTGAGATCGGCTGTAGATATATATATATATATATAGTTGTAACTAAGCGAAAGTATAATACGACGCTATTCAAGTAAATGTCTGTCGCGTTGCAATCATATTGTTATCTTACTGCATTATCTTTCTAAGGTCCTTGCATTCCATACGTTTTCCTATTGCGCTTTGTCCTTTATTTTTCCATTTGGCTGTAGTAACGCATTTGCTTAATTACGAGATCGACTTAAGTCTGTATCTATTTAAGATTAGCAATTCTCAACTGTGTTCGTAGATATTGAAGTTAATAACGGGCCTCACCGAAAATACAAAACTTGATACCAGTATCTTTGAGTGAATAACATTAACTTCACAGAGATAAAATGTTCGAACTTTTTCTTCATTTACATGCATCTGGTTGTCTATTAGACCGAAACACAATTTTCAGAAATGACCCTTGACCTTTCGTGCTACGATTTCCCTCATATTTATACTGGAAACAGCGCTAAAGGAGCAGCTTCTCTAAAAATAATCTCACTTTATTTTAGGAAGAGAATAGTACTTAACTAAAAGGGAAAGTCAGTTTAGAAATTTAGGAAGGTATCGGATTTTATACGTAGAGGCGTTCCGGCAGGCCCATAGGGAAATAGTGATTGTTTTGTGGTACTTATCAAATTGTCAACGTGATTCCAGGTGTGATATTGAGGCCGCCAGTTGATAGAAGCTAACCGTATTGTAAGATTGCCTTTTCCCCATGGTTAGTTTCTTCAAGATTTATAATACTTCATACTCAACACTTTCGTTTAAAACTAAAGCCAACTCAACGAACAATAGCCTGGCCATCAACATATAATCACACAATATTTATAAATAGAAGCTAATGAAATGAAACAAAAACTGTAGGTTTTTATGAGTTAAACAAAAACTATTACATCGCTGATAATCTTAGCTCGGCCATAGATAGAGGCCTGGTAGACAACAAGAAAAATGATAGCGGTAATTTTTGCTTACCTTAAGAATAATAATGGCTTATTCGGGATTTTCCAAACAAATCAGAGGATGTTACCTAAGATGTACAGCGCACTCAGTGAGTATAAAACGCTGGTGGGTATCATTTAGCTCTACAGCAGACTCCGGATCGGGCCAAGTGACTGAGATTCTATAAGGAGATAGGTGGTGTGGGCATGATCAAGCAGAAAATTCAGCAAAAACGCTCGAATATTGTTGTTGTGCAGAAAAGTGCAAAGCCATAAAAGGGTACCTATTTATCTTACATGTTGTCGTTGATCAAGCTTACCAAGCACGTTTTTATTCTTGATTGCTACCTCTACATGCATACACTTTATCATACAATTGATGCGTAATTTGTTATTGATTGTCGAGATATCTGTACACATATTGCACGATGTATAGCTCCGAATTTGCGCTACATCGAGCATTTTTATAATCGACCAGATTTAGATCGGATGAAGTATTTTATAAAATATATTGCCATTGCTTTTATACTATTTGTGAGATTATACATCAGCTAGCTCAACTGAGCTCAAATGAGTGCTCTTTAGGTTAGATAAACTTTAAAATTCTGTGTTTTGATACTTATGGCGACGTCAAAAGCCAGCTTTGGTTGACCATTTATGATTTCAAAAAATTTATCAACCATTTTGCTGTAATTGCAAATACATCGCTAAGGGATTCATTTCCAGAAGGATAGGCTGTCTACAAAAGCAGAACCGCTATATCTTTTCGAGCTTCTGACTTAGATCTACGCCACAATGAACGAAATTACCCATTACAAAAAAAAAAAAGATTTTTCAATAAGCTATTTAAAACCACTGCGAAGATGACAGTCGGCTCATACTGACATTACATAGGGTTTGGAATGGTATGACTTAGCAAAAACGATCAGATCTATACATCTGCGAAAGAAACATCGAGGTGGTGCCAATTAACCACTATTGCATTATCTGATCAAAAAATAACATAGATTACCCCAGACGCGAAGCACATGTAATGCTTGTAATGTCACAGAACAGTAACCATACCTATATCTTGTTAAAAGCAGCTTCTACCTACGTCAGCCTAGGAGGTCTTTGTATATCGTAAAAAGAAAGTACGTTGTTTTGTGTAAAACTAACTAACTAACTAACTAACGCCAAAAGCAGACGGCTTGCAGACGACGCCGGACGAACCGACTGCCATGTTCAAAAGTTGAATAAACCGTCACAGAAAACTGACTACACTATTAGATATGAATGCGTTAAAAGCGATCAGTCAGTAAAAATGTGCACAAGGGTTTGGCAATACCAAGCCAACAACAACAACTGAAATGGGAACAGCCCTGCGGTGCTGCAAACCTAAAAGTTAATCTGCTTGCGAATAGTTGTATTTCTCAATTCAAAAGATCCGACAATCTTAGGCGTTTCGGTTAGGCGTCACCTCTCCTTTAGAATATGTCAGTAATATACGAATGGGGAGTTTCCGCAGCTGGAAAATTCGAACCTACATATATATTGATTGAATTCAGTACATTCGACCAGGCAAGCACAGTCATATCAGTAGTTGTTTGCAAAGTTATACGTCTGTGTACTAAAAGGAAAACATAGATTTCTTTCCTGTTGCAGGTACACTCAATAGCTCGACTTTAACGTCCTACTTTCAGTTTGGGCATTAAACAAGTCAAAGGGAAATTATATTAATTTGGCGCTAATTCAAAATAATTATATAGAAATATAACATGGAAAGTTAATTGATTAATATTTAGTATGTCGAACGCAAGCATTTACAGATCTGGGGGTCATCGCAGAGCAGTTATTGAAGCGTAGAATGTTCGTACAGAAATACCAGGAGGGTCATGGTGAGCAACTGTAGTCAACTTCTAACAAATTTGGGAAATATATTAGGCCGTTATAAGCGGACCTAGTAGATTTTGAAACTGAGTAACTTGTAAGCTACGTGCCGCTAGCATAAAATTTAGGTAGAACTCAGTCTTCTAAAAACTTTAAGAACCCCAAAAATCAAAAGGCTTTTCTGCAGAAAAAAGAGTTTAGAAGAAAGAATATTTTCTACCTTGACGAATCAATGCTGAGTGGTAAAGCTTCTCGAAGACGAAGTGTTGGGGAAATTCTCTAAAAATTAGTTAAGACAGACATCAATATAAAATATATTAAGCGAAATCACAGTGCCATCTTTATTGACTGTATACCCTTTCTATTAGAATAAGGTGCATATTTCTTGTTACTTTATAAATTCTTAGGTGAAAAGTTCCTCTTAATTTAATTTAAAAATTATAGAAATTGTCACAAATTTTTTCATGTTAACCTGTATATAGGCATGTGAAAGAAAATAACGAGCTAATTTTCGGAAACATCATTTTTATTATACAGGCTACAGGTGAGTGCTACAGGTGTATAGACAGTGCAACCTAATAACAATAATTTTTAACCAATAAGAATACGGTGCCTGCCGCTACAGAAAAGGAAACATATCCTCAGCAAGTTTGCTGCAAAATACTTACGTTGTATAGTCAATGGGTATGAGTATCCATCTTGTTTTTTTCTTTTTTAATATTTGACCATAGACACGTATTAGCGCTCGATGGACACCAACAGACTCTTACTTACGAGATCGAAACGATCTCCGACTCATATTCGTACGGTTACGTGGTCTTGTCCTTATATCATACTCCCTAACGGTCGTCTTACGAAGAAGTAAACACAAATGCTTATCACGATTATACATAATAGCAATATTCATATTTCAAAATCGAAGTACATTTAAAGAACGCTAACGTACAGCATTTATCGATGCTGAAGCAGGCCAAAATGTACCTGCTTATGGTAAGTGTTTGTTTGTGTTTTAAGTGAAAAGTGCTCAAGTGCTGCAATTTTATTGTTGCCTGGTCGTGGTCACGGTAGAGCAAGATCGTCTATAGGTGCGAATACATCCAGTAAAAGAGTAACATGGAATACATGCAGGTAATAATGGAAAAATTAGACGCATCGGTACCAAATTCCAGAGAAACAAAACGACTCGGCGGTTATTTTTAGCGATTTTTTTAAAATTTCGTTTAGTGACATCTATAAAGCGTTTCTATAGGCATGGAAAGTTAGTAAAATCTAAAAATTGCTTTAAAAATGTGTAAAAAAAAAACGATGCATTTCAACAGGCAGGTAGCAACAACTTACTTGTAATATAATGTAGTATTATTCCATAATGTAATTACGCGTGGAATAGGTAGGACTCATGCCGTACTGTATACAAAACCATGAGTACTCTTAATCGTGTCGAATTTTCGGCCATGTCAATTATTCTTTGTTGTTGTCGCGTTAGATGCTACAGAAGGGAATAGCTTCATCGTAGGCCAAACGCAACCGTGTCAACAACGACCCCATTCAATCATTTGTCACATTCAGCTCATGCAAAGCTGCAGTTGATTGCCAGGATACATATCGATAATAGATAAGTAAACAAAGAATTGGATAAACAGCAGGTTTACAGTTGTCCCTAGTCGTTTGTATACAACCTCGCTGTTGGATACGCACATCTTGAAAACGCGTCCTACTGACGATCAGACAATAGTCAGAAGGTAAATCGTCGGGTGGTGAGCTTAGCCCTAGCGAATAGTTTGCCTCAGCAACCAAAGCTTAATCCGCGGGTCTGGCTTCTATTTTCAAAAGCTCTACGTGCCCATCGAGTCGGTTCGGCTCTTCAGCCGTTTGGAAATTTCACATCTCTGAGCTCAACAAATTGGAGCAACAACTGAAGCGCGATTATTGTGAGCATCATACTGGAGTACACACTCCATTTGTCTGGTTTGGCTTTTGCATAATCCGAAGACATGGTTTGGCTTAAGTCGATTGTCGGTCTCCTGACGTGACCGTCAGAGCGCGCTACACTGCGGAAGCGCGAACGTAGTAGGTCAAAAATTTTGCGCAACTTCGAAAATCTGCGCGTCTGTAAAGTGCGGCGAAGTTTAAGCACGAGAGTGTAAATCGTCCTATCCACTACCTGCACAGTCAATAGGCCAACGATAATGGCAACGTTGACATGAAAATGGTAATTCATCAAAATAAATTCTTTCCTGTCCGCTTCTCTCTATAGGGGTCTCGACAATTTCTCCGACGTTGAATTGTGTACTAGGTTAAATGAAAAAGACCTATCACCCGATACGAATAAGGTCTACTTTATTTAATATCTATTTAGTTCAAATAGTGTTTTTTGCGATAGCATTGTTGCCGTTTGATATAGCATAGAATGGTCGAGACGCCTCAATGTAGAATCTACCCTTGCTGTGGTGATCGTCGACAGGCACCATGCGCGTCGGCAATATCGCTGAGTATTGTCCAGTTATTTTTTTTCAGAAGTCCTGCTGATACTAAAATTCATATTACCTGCCTTAGGGGACATAGAGCTGTATAAGATACTGTTTATTTGAGCGTTTTAGTTTTTTGCCGCTGCTTTCCAATTATCCGACAGGTTTATGCCGTATCACACTCGTGCGTTTCTCAGCATTAGCTGTTAATAAGCTCACTGCATTGGCCCCGTTAAACAATACAAATGAAATCACATCAAAACATGTTGTAACCCTTATGTGCTGGGCGGATATCGTGGAATACGTTAATCTCATCGATTCTGTAGTTTCCTCCGCCTTCGCACGCTGCACTGATCGAAAGGATTTGGCCGCCTGAAAGAAATGCAGGTATGATCTTGATCGAGTTATATGAATTTTGAAAAGCCTATGTGAGCGATAACAGATAACTGTTCATTTACAAGCCTAAACATGCAACAATAAACGAGAATACTGGTCGCTAGCGAACGTTAGCGTCCTTGATCGTCTATACCATGTCGTAAGAGAATGAATACTCCAACACAATTGTACCTTCTGTGATAGGGTCAATTTCATTATGTCAGCTCATCATTTGGATCGTAGGTCTCTCATCGGTCTTGGGCCTAATTTCACAGAGTACAAGAACGATGATAACTAAGCTACGAAGAAGGTAACAAAAGCACCGCAGTTTACATACGTCGAATCGAGGTACAATAATAGCAACAGACAAAGACTGAATACATATGTTTATTCAGAAATAACTTACAGCGGTAAACAGATTCTATGCTTGTTGCTCGATTAGATAAAAAACAAGAAACAAACATATATATATCTACATAAACGGGAAGTTCTCGGTTGAGGGATGCCGCGATTGCAGGTGTCGACGACTGCCTGGTTTTATGGCTGGCTCAATTAATCTAGGCCTCATCCTCGTCTTGGTCTAAGGCACTATCATATGCCCAATCATACTCCACACCTTCGGCTATTTGCTCCACTCGTACAGCTTGTAGACCTCGCTCCGCCGGTGTCTGGATGCCACTTGACGATTGAACACTTAATTATTAGTACGTATATGATCCTTATAATTTTCATGTGACTGATATGTAATGAATTACAATCATATGAAAGAGGTCGTAGATATGTAAATTCCTATGACAATTTTGTTCATAGGCTCACAGCTAAACGGAGGAGGCTGGATAGGATCATAGAACGGTACATCATTTACTATGCATATATTGACATCAATTAATCATTGTTCGTTCGATACTACCGCGTCGTTCAGCACTGTTGAAGTAATTGAGCTCGAGCCCGCTTCAAGGACAGCGTTACCCACCTCCCGCTCGATAATCATGGCCACGCCTTGCACAAACGCGTTGTACATAGCTGCGGTCAACACTAACAAAAGATACGTAATAGGCAACCACGATAGCACGGATAATACGATGTGTAAAAGACCTGATTTAGCTGAAAATTCGATCGAGAGAAAAAGAGATGCAAGCGGCTTTCAGATATATTATTGAAAACGGTAGCTTCAAATGCTTTGCTTGATATACATCAACTTCGACAGGATAACACACTGTTGACGATGAATGAGTTAGCATGGTAACAGTCAATCGCCTATACTAAGACGATTTAACTTTTACAGATAAATTTTCAAGGGCAAAGCCCACCTGGCTGGCAGCTGTTGTCTGAATAACGATAGTAGCCTCGTCTGCACACGCAAACGCCTCGAACGCATGTTCCGTTAATACCATGGCAATAGTCTTTTGGTACGGGGAAGTCCAGTTTTGGTGGAAGACCAATTCGACAGGCAAAACCCAACACGAATGTGGCGTTTCCTGTGAAAAGAGCCGCTGTATCCCATCGTTCACTTCCCACTCGCACAGTTCGATTTGAGGCTCCAATCTGTGGCAATAGCAGGACTGCTGTCGCTATTGCCGCTGCTAGTGTCGAACAAGTAGGCCATAAATTGAATCCTTCTTGCTGCAGCACAGACATGCTTTGAGCGAACTGTGGTCGCCAAACACATCGTTTCTTCCATTCCGAGGTATGTTAACAAAAGCAATGGTGGTGTTCATTTGACAATGGGAGCTCAGGACTCAGGCGATTGGCACGTCGGAATGAACGGATGTCGCAATGGCCAGCGCTTAGCTTGTGCAGGTAGCGGGCCGAAGTGATTCAAAGCTACCGACTGTCCCTAGCTTACCTGCCAACGGTTTTGAATAATTAGACAACGAGAAGCAATGATTAATGTAATTCGTAATTAAGGCAAGGACTAAATACATGAAACAGTCACTCGTGGTTGAAAAATTCTTTGCATGTCATTTTACATCGTTGCTTTCTGCAAAAGATTACCTAGTTTAGCAGGTTACCCGACGACTGAAAGTATTCTAGGCAAATCGTCAGTGACAATAATATTGGTAGAACACACGCCAGTATCCGTACGAGAAAAACACCTATACATACATCTTGAACGTTAATACAGGACAGGTATATGTACCTGGCCATATATCGACCATCAACATCACGAATAAGTCGATCATTCTGTTCCATGTGAAACAGAATAGATTCGTACAGACGCGCTTGTTGCCCGTAAGTACTAGAAGGATCAGATAAGTTGATGCTACAAGTTTTGTTCGTGGTACAGGAGGACCCGTGCGTTTTTACTTACATTTATATATGTGTAAATAAAGACGAATAGCTGATCCTAACAGACAATGCCGTTCATGTGACGAAACAGCTAGTCACTCGTCATAGTTGTTAATTATATGTAGAAAGCGTTCGCATTTACCATCGTATCACCATTTACGACCCTATGTTACGGGCAATCTATGTCGTTATTGTGCAGGCAGTCAGAACACGTTGAATGCTTATGATTGATTCAATTTGTTTGTGTTTGTATATGGAAACATTTCGCATCCAAATTCTCAATCGATCACCCGGTTGACAATACAAAGCCTATTTGAGCACTAGAAATGATACCTAATGAGCAAGCTACTGGTACTAATATATACATGCATGGATTTTGAATTCGAGTAGCGATGATTCTTTTTTTTGTTGGTGGCTGGCTATTTCGTCGCAGGTTATTTTTACATATTGAGTTCTTGGTTATTTCAAAAAAAAAGTGGTGCTATTTTATCGATACCATAAAAAATATTCGACATCGTGGAAGACTAAAGTCACGACAAGAACCCTAAACAATTGCAATTATTATTATTATCTTCGTATTCCATTTGTCATGGCTCCAGTTATATGCGTAGCGTACAATTTTGGAGTCCCTCCGCGATCTTCCGCTGCTCTTTCTGTCAGTGGTCCACGCTCAGGTTCAGTTTGTGAACGTCGCAAGTCGCAAGCTGCAGTCAATATTTGCGGCTCTATAAAGGATACTTCTCGGAAAAATTTGGTGACTCTATTGGTCAACATAAACATTCCGAGTTTCCTAACTCTAATTTTGTACATTTAGTCGTAGAAAAAATGAAACGCTTTTCATATGTATATTTAACTGGAGCTGTTTAATCTCGAATAGCTCTCAAAGAGAAAGTCAAAATTAATGTTAAACTCATAGAAGGCCTATGAAGTAAGTTTCCAGTTTATGTTCCTATAAGTGTGCATACTTAGTACACCAACGAAATAATCGATGATCAGGCAGAACTCCATCTTGCCGGTACGAATAAACAACCTAATAATGTTACCCACGTTCCGTTTATGTTACAGTTTGATAGTTTCACGCCCAGCAGCTTCCTGTGTGCCACAAAAAGCAAAATATAGAAAACGGTATTTTTTTTCTGTGACCTTTTTTTTTTTTACTCTGTTTAAAATGCTCTATTTTATCTACTTCGCGGTAACAACAATAATAATGGTCAGAATCACCGAGGGGGTCGGGCGTTGAGATAAGTAGAAATGGTAAATCCTCATGGGTAAACGTAAACACTGGTCCTTATCCGCCGTCGATTAATGCGTGTATATACGCGTTATGAAATATTCCAATCCAGTCGCGAAAAGTCGTGTGTCCTTTTTACTTGCTCGTGGTTACTGTTTTGTCTCTAGTCACGCACCTCTATACGCTCTGGGCTGCCTTTTCGAGCGATTCGGTGGTCGGTACTGAAGGATAGATATTGTAATGGCATTTTTTGAACGGTAAACTGATAGATGTTCACAGAAGCCGAAAAATGACAGCGCGTCGGTGAGTTTTCGACGCAGAGTAGTGCTGAATGTCAAACACACCCATGGGTTCGCGCATGAATTGAGATTAGGCACAAGCAGAAATAGTGTGATGAATATGGAGGGAACCTGGCCGGTCGATTCGAGATAGAGTTGGGCACAGCAGAAGGGTGTCCAACAGAGTACGAAGACAATCACCATAACCATTGTCATCCGTATCGGGTTCAGCTTTGTGTGACTCAATGATCGTTTTGAGATGATCCAAGAGAGATATGTATAGCACAAAGCCATCAGCGTCACAGGAATGAAAAGAACTGCTGTTATGAAGAATAGGACGTAACGAAAGCTAGTTATCGGCGGCTCGAAAGTCGCCCAGCAGTCGTGTGCCCCATTGGGCAGCTTCTGGAATGAAAATATGTACAGTTGTGGTGAAGCTAAGACAGCCGCTACCAGCCAGCTAACGCTTAGAATTGTTCTGACAACAACAATTGGCCTGTTTATGCCAGATCTGATGGCGAGGTATCGATCGACAGCCATTCCAGCTAACACGTACGTAGACAGATAGAGTACAAACACTTGGAGAAATTTCACAATCTTACAAGCGAAATTGCCGAGCGGGAACCTGAAATAGATATCCCACACGAGCTGAGGCGAGATGTTAAATATACCCACGAGGATGTCAGCAATCGAGAGGTGCAGCAGGAAGTAGTAGATTCGTGAGAGGTGGGCCGATTTCGGTTTGCTTTGAAGAACTAGGACGAGCACAACGATGTTGCCGGCCATCGTCAGGAACAACGCTACGCCTAACACTGCAACACGAACTGTCGCTATAAACTCGTCGCGAAAATCGGTAGCTGGTGGTTCTCGACTGGTCGTCTCAATCACTGTAAGAGGCGACGCGCTAGAAGTAATCGAACCCTGAAATAAAGATAAACAACGACAATAGGGTATCCGAAATGTTAACAGTTAACGTTTCGGATAATTATTAATTGTAAAGCAACGAAATCTTCGTATCCATCCGACAAGCGTATAACTATTTGCATTCCCCGGTATATTTGGAGGTGCATGACACTTCATCGATGTTTAGGTAATAAACGTTGAAAATGAAATTGATGATGTTATCATTTTTAAATATACCACCTGAGATCGTATTGAAATACATGTAGCTGGAAATTTAATTTTCAAGTTATATTTGGCTTCGTATTTGTTACACAGCTAACCTACAATAACTTGTTGATTTATCTAAACTTAAGCTGGAAATCACCTAATCCTTAGCATCCAGTCTAAGAGAGTTGATACAAATTCATGAACGGAGTAATATTCTAATTTGGTGAAAAATAACATGATTTATTATAGTAAGAGCGTCGTTAACGGATCAGATTTATTATAACTATATGCTGGATGATCAGGGTGCTTCAGCTAAATACGTCGCTTTAGTCCTAGCACTTATCGTATGATCCCAGAGAAATCCGCTGAAAATCTAACGGTATCATCCTCGTTCTTGTTATGTTCTACTATAACTGCATTTATTATTAGTTGTTCCTTTTTGGTAGGTTTGTACACAATGCAATTTGTTAGGATTTGAGAAACGTACGTCAACAAAAAGCTTCAGATAGGATTCTATCGAAACTGTGTCATCGAGCTTAACTATAGATACGAGAAGTGCATCGGTGCGGAATTACGACATCCTAAAACCTCTATTTTATGCCATTATACTGTGTTTGCAAGGGATTTGAATGTTGCATTGTCTTATATCTCTGAAAATTGTCTTTTTCAGCAGAAAGATAAGCATGCCTTTACATTAGTAGTTGTACGGTTTATTATATTTAAGTACTATTTTTCGTGGAATAGAATATTTGTTCTTGTTAAATCTAATAGGTATAGTCATATATACTAGGTCATAACCGCTGCTTCTTGTCTGCAATGCTTATGCAGTTTGCACCATTAGCTTTTGCCTGAACTTCGTCTGCTCCTGAAAGTTTTGCCAACGTAAATTTCAGTGATTTAGAAGAGCTCCCGTCCTTTTAGCCTTGACAATGACCCCTATTATATTTAGAGTAAAAGACATTTCCCACGGACTACACGCACAGGAAATGAAGCTTTTTTTTTAGTAGGGATTATTAGCTGTCTATATGAGCATTTAGTAGACTGCTTATCGCAAGGCGTTAAGGGTCAATTTTAAGAATGTATTAGGCGTGTTTACTCTATGGTTGTCCGTTCGGTAACCAGAGCAGCAAAAAAAACACTTTACCAGTTGTAGTTACGTGCCCTCCTCTTGCCAGTTTCAACTACGACAAGGTCGCCGGTAAATAGATGCGCTTTGCCCCAATCAAGAACTTGTTTATATTCACATTTGGCTATTGGTCTAGCGACAACTATTGTAATCATTTACTTCTGATTTTTACAAAATAGTTTTTCTTGTGACAACCCCAAATCCATATTATGCAAAGGTCTAGTTTAACAACTTGTGTGGGTGCGGGTAATTCTTGTCCGGTGAAATAAAATATGCACTTCTGCTACGACCTTATTTCCTGATATTTAATATAGCCGCTTATCAGTCTGTTCGAACTGCATCGAACCACCTTTATATTTAAATTAACTCAGGATCAATTGACTCGAGAAATGAATAGATGCGTACGTACATTCTAAGACTGTTTTCGGAATTCTTTGAAGTACTGACGCGTGAGTTGTTCCGCGGAACGTCAAGAACAATACATCCGAGGCACGTGTTTTTTGACCGGCGACGTATCACGCATTAGCTCGATTTCGTTTCAAAAGCGTGGGCTTGCCCTGTTTCCAAATCTGTCGTTTTATCCAGATTTAAACGTTTAATAATTGTCCTTTATCATGCTGAAATTCGTTCTGGTTGAGTAAGAACTTTTAGCAAAATTGTACCGCTTACGGAAGGAAAATCGGTACTCGCGCATAGTACAGTTGGAACTGAGGGAGCTGGTACAACTCGGCAGACCCCCCCCAACCATGAATCGATATCTAACTTAGGTGACATATCTAAACAAGTGGCACCCAGGCTGTTCAAACACAAAAGTTGGCCACTGAGTGAAACTGGGTTATACCTCACTCGTCTGTGAGCCTTTGGCTTAATTTGTTGTAACGTACACCTTAACGCAGAAGAGAACTTCCCCAAATATGGGGTCTTCAGTACGATATTTTGTCCACCGGCTACTATAATTCAAATCTACTATGCTATTTCCGTGGTTTTCCACTTCACGCAGTTTAGATTGTGGGACCTTATGTGAAGGATCGGTTGTGTATACGTATACTTTTTAGTAAGCATGGGCGATCGTATACGGAGCTCAGAACAAAGCTAAATGCAAACAAGCTAAAACGGTACAATGAAAGGTAACAGGCTTTTTTGTTCTCTTTTAGGATTTCGATAATACTACATCATAGTTGCTTCGTGGGACTTTCACATGCTATCGCTATTGTGCAGTTCCAAGCTGCCAAGCGTGCTATACTGATAGGTAAAAATACGTCTATATGTTAGGAACGATATTTTTTTGGAGACAATGTCTACGTTGCAAAGTCTCATTCCTGATACTACACCGAAATGCTAAAATTTGCTCAGAAATCATTTGCGCGGTTCCTTGTGTGTCAAAAATAAGTTAAATCTGTGTGCTATGTACATCTGTGTGTTATTACAGTCACTGATGTTACCGTCAGTGAATAAGCTAGATAGCGAAAGTCCGTAGCAGATGTTGTGAAGCAAATACTTCTTCGGAATCATTTTTTTGAGCAAAACATTACTTGCTAAATCATCTTTTTATGATTTAGCAAGTAAGGATACGTCTTTGAGTTTTGTGGTAGTTTACGTATCATGGATATGATAGCTTCTGTGTAGTTACTATTGTTGGGATTAACTTCAATATTATCAGTGTATACACTGCATCACAATTGAAGAATTCATCGTACGGTCGTAGGAGATTCGGATTCCTTTAGTAAATGCTTGTATTTCTAAAGAAAATATTTTACGGATCCGTTACTGCCACCACGAAGACAAGGTATAAGTATTGTTCGAGATTTCTGTTGAATTCATGCATATCTCTTAAATAATTATCTTAAGTCAAAACAAACAGTTACCTAACCTATAAGACGAACTATTTCTGACGGAGTACTGAGTATATGAGGTAATATTTATTAATGATAAGACGTAAAACAGTTCGCTTTAGCCGGCAGGATCTATACTACTACTAGCACTATAGCTAAATACGCTATCACTGCATGATCATAAGGAGATAACGATTACTTTAAGCTAATGAGAAGCATATTCTACAAATCTTTAACATGCGTTTTTCAGAAGCTTTTTAATTAAGACCAGGTTGTGTGCCAGTTCAAAGCCAATGATATGTATAGCTTTCGCTAAGAATCAACATCTAACGGATGATTTTTTCCATAAACTTTACCCGAACCATATTTCTAAATTTCAACTATCGTCCATTCGAAGTGCATCCAAGTAGGTTCAACTACGTATGATCAGTTTATTCAAGCAAAAGTACTGCATTTCTTAATAATCACTACTTCCTACAAGGCCGAATGCATTACGGTCCCGGCAAAGGACGGCCCATGGACATATTGTGACTAGCATCTATGTACTCTAAAAGCAGAAACTGCTCCTACTAAAGCACAGTAGGCTGGCTAAGAACTCGTCCGAGGCCTAATATCAGCTCATCGACCGTTCTGTCGTCTGTCGGTCGTCCGCGGTTCCCTTGATGGCATTACACTTTTGTGACAAGCTTTCAATAGAAAAAGGCAACTTGTTACTATCTCTACAAAGTATACTCTTGCGGTTCCAAGCAACTTTTGAAGCCAACAGTTTATTATATTGTCCAGGCCGGTTGAAAAAACCCAAACGCTAGAAAGCAGGTTATTTGGTCATTATACAAAGCATTACAGCTACAAATATCGCACCCCAATACTTTACCTTTTTAATTACTTTACCTCTATGAATGTCAATCATACAGATTGCTTCTATTAGTATTAAGGATATATATGTATATATATAACGGATGTTTAATAAACATTTTTTTAATTATTTCGTTTCTTTCTTGAATAATCGCAGTATTTGGTCGAAACACTGAAGTCGATTCTGGCGCGCTTTTTAAATGTCTGATATTATGGTAAAGTTTTGTAATGTTTAGATTGTTCGCTTAATGGTTAGATTTGTGTGATTTGAGACCCTTTGTTAGGTCAGGTGCGAGACCAGACTGTGTCTTTGAAATGAAAAAACGACGACGAAAGAACAATATTCTATTGTATCGTCATATGCACTGATGTTGTAGGTACCTACAAGGTAAATCTTAGTAACTTTGTGGTCAAAAGGGCAAAACCAGAGATGTCATTCATGAACGTAGCGGCCTTCGGGTTTTCCGTTACCCACCTTCGATTCCGGTTAATGCAGACATAACGTGCAGGTGACTGACTTCGGGTCTGTGCACACAATTTCATGCGGACCTTTCTTAGGGCCGATAACTTCTCGCTACAAGGCTAGTCATTATCGACTGTATACCACTTTTGAAACCGTACACTAAATACTTTGAACCTATTTCACTCAGAAAGCAATATAATACCACACTTATGAATCCTATATGAGTGAAATTCTGCGATGCACCTAAATCTGTAGCATGTGTAATTTCTATGCCCAAACCGAAAAGCGAATTGGGTTTCTACTATTTTTTTCTCTTAGCTTTAGCTTTATATTAACTTGTCTTAGGTACATTCCAACAATATTCTCGATCGGGATTAGGGAATCTATATAACGTATGCTTGACTGCTGGCGTTCGGCGTGGGCACTCCTTGAACCAACTACAGAGCAGATTTATTATCGCAAACATCCTATCTAAAAAGTGAATTTCTCTAAAAAGCCACGCGCAGCGCTTATTGTAGTGATTTCTAATAGTTTGAAATTAATAATAGCTAACTGTGTCTTTCTGTAACGAAAGTAATATAGCTGAATGTATAGATGATTTGCAGTTTCGATCAAACCAATATATAACTGAGATCCTACCGTGCTGTTACTATCCATTGTTGAGGTTGGTCTTGAGGCTGAGCTAGCTTATCAGATAATCTTCTTCATAGAGTACTTCCTAGGAGAAACACTGCATATAAATTACGGTCCTGATTACATGCTCAGTGTTAATCCACGCTTCTAAAAGTTCTAAAAATATTAACTCGTAAACACGTCAGCTAGAAAAGGAACATATCCCTGACCAACTTATCAACGGTATCTCACACAATTAAGGGAAGCTAATGCCACCAACTTCGTAGACGATTTGCCTTAATAGACACCGAAAGTAATCCCTTAAGTGTTCACAAAGCTCTCCCGGAGCCGCGCTTCGTTAGAGAAACCCTTGGGTACTCGTTTGAAGAAAACATGCTTCAGTATCGGAATCCAGTTGGCAGTGGGGGAAATATCGTCTTAACTTAATGGCAAGGGCAAAACAGAGAGGGTACCCTCACCTTCAAAGGGAATAGTCAATGGAACACAGTAGGCTAAAAAAGCAACTATTTTATATATGCCCTTATGGGGAGCTTCGCGTGTTCAGTGTCTATACAAGAAGAAAAATATCCCGTATTAGTCGTTCATTCAGCATAATTGTTTTTTCTTTTTAAACTAGTCAAAATCTCCGTTAAAGACAGTCCAGAAAAAATTGCGCCAAACGTTCAATACGTTTTCGATATGTACAGCATATAGCATGTGTGAGGCTGCTGGGAAGTAGATAAAATTTCCCATTGAGTCGTTTAGACATTAACAAAGACATGCGGTAACCGAAAGTCGCGGCCATAGAAAAACAGTTTTGAAAAATGAATTATGATTAGCTTTATTTTTCGATAAATTCGCAAATAAATAAGGCAGCAACATATCATAGAAATGTAGGTATTTCATCATATTTTTCATAAGATTATTATGTACGTTATTACTGTGTCGGATTGTATTTGACATCTCTTATTTTCTCACACACAGCGCACTTCTATTGAAAAACTAGCTTTACTCTTCTTCGCACCTAGTCCTGGTTAATGGACCACGATTTTTCACTAGAAAAATTACTTACTTTTACTAAACCGTTAGCCTTGACATTTGTCATTCTAACAGGTGTTTTCTGCTATAGCTTTAATACAAGCTCAAAACTGAAAGCCTAGCAATCATTAACATTGATCACTTGAATTTTAATAAGAGCAAACGCTTTTCTCAGTTCTATCTAATCACTGTTGACCATAATATTTTGAAGCATATTTTTTCTTTTTTTGCATAAAAAATGCATATCTGCTGACTGATGTTTTCTATCAATCTTCAGTGACATTAGTACCAAGTACAAGCTTAGCATAGGCAGTCAAAGGATAAACACGCATCATAGATCCCGAATAGGTGTATTAAGGACAAACAAGTTCCAGTGGCATATTGTTTACCTATTTTCTTTTGCACCAAAATTGTGAA
The DNA here is from genome assembly GCF_002443255.2 of Varroa destructor. Classification (NCBI taxonomy): domain Eukaryota; kingdom Metazoa; phylum Arthropoda; class Arachnida; order Mesostigmata; family Varroidae; genus Varroa; species Varroa destructor. The sequence goes on along the minus strand of NW_019211454.1, from coordinate 52,719,725 downwards.
ATACGTTTCAGGTCTAGATATTCTAGAGTAAATGAGGCGGTAATAATATAGTAAACATGGTATAGTTATGCGTGCCGCATTTTCTTCTTCACTTTGACGTCTAGCCATTGACGTTTGTAATTCTGAAGGGTGCGATTCTCCAGCGCAATTGTATATTATACCGGACAGATTCATTGCAACAAACGCTAAGTTGTTTATCTTCAACATAATCCACTTGATTTATATCATGAACACGCACAATGCTAGAAATGAACGCGTTTTTGTTTATGTAAATAATTGTCAAATCAGCCTTTCCTAGGTGAAATCATCAACTGAACTAAGATAGAAGTTACCGAACAATGAAAATATTTTATAAACTTTACAAAACTGGTTTTCGTATTTTCCAAATAAGTAGATAGACAAAATGCATCATCTGTATAAATGTTCAACTTGTATAGCATATGTTATAACATTACGGCGATAGAACTTGACTGCGTGCTTGTATACACTCTTTGTATTTCATTATTATCTTGTGTAAAAAAAATGATAAAATATATTTTTAAATTATCGGAACATAATTGATTATATGAGAGTCAAAAATTTACCGTTCTATTAGGATCTATATCGTATAAATGTATACTATTGTTGAAACTCTTTTGTCGAAATCCTCTATTTGCCTTATAGCTTGGGTACTAGAAAATAACTATGGAACCTATGTGTTTCGCCTATAGAGCTTTACTCCTTGCCATGAGTAATATGAGTTAATAAGCCTTCTATGATGCCATTTCAGCACTTTTTCAAATCCAAATACCTAACGGTGCGCGCAAATCGTCACTCCATCCTCGTAAATCGTGTCTTAAAGGACAACAGATTTTTTTATAGGCTTCGTTTCCAACGAGTAGTCATTATGGATTCCTTAGTTATATACTTTATTACTACGGTTTACTTTTCGTCATCATAGACATTAACTCATTGTTTGCCTTTGGCCTATGCCACTGACGAAGTATAATAATAGAGATAAATATTATTTCAAGCATAATTATCTTTAAGATTGTATATATATTATAGTGATCATGTTGTTAGTTTCTTTCGTTGTCTAGCCATTCAACGACTTGTTTCATTGTGTACATCGGTCTTCGGCAATACAAACTTGGTTGAATCTAACACTTGAATAGCTTATGGTTAAATTCTTTTATCTCTCGGTAATTTTACCGGTATGACTGTATCGAAGTCATGTCTTATGCGCAACAGTTACCGCGGTGGCTGGCCATTGGCTTTTTGGGTCAATCGGACTTGTGTCGTCTTCAAAAAAATCATTCGCACACCACACAGTCTCTCCGCACAGTCTTTAGGCCATGCAGGGGCATGAGAGCCCACTTTTCACATAACGACGACATAAAAGTCACCCCAAGAATATACTTCACCTAGTGGAACTTGTAGACATGATCAAATAATTTAAGATAAAATTAAAATAAGATCAGAATTTATTTCTATCGTCTAGAGCTAGGCCTATAGCTAAATGTATAACTGCTGCGTGTCGTTGTTTGCCAGATCCGATCTACATTCCGCGTCCATAAAGCCGAAGTGCCGAGGTATACAATAGGGTGAACTTGTTTCTTTTTTGTTTGCAATCGAATCAGTAAGGATAAAAAAGGACCGTTCTATCTTAACGAGAACCTGTTCATGATCTCTAAAAGGACTTTCGTCTGTGTAGTCATTAGCGCTTTTGCAACGGCTCGCTGTCCAAACAATGCTTTCATTGCTGTTACTTCTAGCGCTATTAGTTCCACACAAAAATATATCATTTATACTCTGCCTTTGAATGATCAGCATTTTTCGTTGAAGCTGCTGATTTGCAGGGCTTCTTCGGGAATGACATCGTCGATATGGGCCGTTAACGAAAGCTTATCCATTTGTTTCTCTGCAGACCAAGCCTCACCCTATACGCCAACCAAAGATATTTATAGAAGACACATACATAAGAATAAAACAAATCATTAGTAGCTTTGAATGCGAGATTGGTTTATGCATTAATGGGATCAGTAATCTGTTGAATAGACCACTTCGAGGTTACCAGCTTCAAAACTTTACAGATTTCCAATAGGATTTTTCTTTCCGCGGATGTGTAACCACACGGTCAAATGAAGCTTTATTCCTATTTATGGAGTTAAAATGAATTTAGATATAATGCCATAGATATAATGCTGAAAAGGTAATATACTTCTAGCTTGAGGTAATTTCTAATTTACTGATATTGGTAATAGAAAAAGGGAAGGCTGTCGTCAACATTTTCTATTATCTCAAATTGAAAGAACCTAAGTGTGATAAGAGCAAATATCTCAGCCTTCGCCTTCTAATTTCGACACTCTTGTTCCGTTTTGAGTGTTCTTCACAATGCTTGGTAAGTGTATCTATAGCTTCTGTGCTGTTGCCAATTGTATGGGAGCTACTGTCGTACGTACAAAAACGAGAAATGAGACTTTTCCGTTTTGCAGATTTCTAGTGCTATAAATGTCAAAGATATACACCCAATAATGTTCCAAGTAAAAGAAAAATTCTAGCTCTCACAGCAGTAACAAGTTATGTAAAACGCGACTGGAAACCCTATACATACGGCACCTTTGGTAGACATCCGCTGACATTTTAAGAAGAAAGGACACATAAAACCAACTCGAAAATTCAGGCTGCTATTCTCGAAGGCTACGATCAAACAAAACATCAAACAGTTAATACAAACACTTCACTTTATAGCATCAAAAGAAAAATAAATAGAAAACGCCTAAAAAATTCCACAAAAATAATCATTATGAAGCTGTGTCTTGTTCCAAATACCACGTGCAGTTAATAGACGCAAATATTCAGAACAGATGTTGACATTAAATTATAATATATGGTACAGTGGCCTTCTGGAGTTCGCTAACAACTAAGATATATATTCATTTGATGCTTCGGCCATGATTGCAAATGGCCTTTTTTGCACTATTACAATAGATATCCACGATCGAGTTGTATCATCCACATGCATTAACAGTTCATTATTACCTATTATTATATATTATCTATTATTGATTTTTGCTATGTAAAATCTGTGTCAACGTGCAGGTAAATAGTACCCAAGAAAAGTGTCAGCTTGAATTTACATTTACTGAACATTCTCGATTGAAGCGATAGGCGCGTCCCGTCGATCAAGTAGTTCGCGGTTTTCGGCTAGTCACTGCTGCGTTAACGTCACTGATAGAAATGACAACAATCACCATGTAGAACAGTGGACAAAATAAAGTAATAGGAAGCAGAACACATACAGAAGAATATGATGAAAAAATTAATAGACATAGAGTAATATGCGATTGTTCTTAGTTAAGCAAAAACGTACCGCCGGGACCTGAGATATGAAGAAGAATTAAAAACGTATCTTCACTATCACCTGCCATAGATAGTCAACGAAAATAGGTTTCAACTAAAAGTAACTCGTGCTATAACCAACCATCTTTGTTTCAATAAATCAAATGAATTTTAGTTGAAAACTAAAGGATGCGATAAAATATATTTAGATTTTGATCAACGTGCCCATAAGTTGACGTACTAGTACCGAGGACAGAACCATGTCGAACAATGCAGGAAAATAATCATAAATATCCTTCGCTGGTAGGTGATTAAATAAAGCCTGGTAAAATTTTCGGTACGTTAAGTCCCATCGGAGTACGTGGCTCCATTGAAAGTGGTTCACGAAAAGTGGCGCGTGAGACAAAAGCTTACATGGTAACTAGAACACCGATGGCAGCGTAATGTGTTCAGTAGAGATCGTATGAGAAAGTACGTTAAAATATGATTGAACTTTTATCTTATTATCTCGAAGACTTTTCACGTAGCGATCACGCTCGATTTTGCATATTTCGAGTAATACCCCTTTTAGCAAAATATCCACCAATATTCAGTTATATCTGCTTTAGCTTTTTCTGTGCGTCTACCTCCTGAAAAGATTTTAGCTAATTAATCTGAAAAAGCTCCTCTAATTTCATCGTTAGTTTTCAAGTCACCTAAAATTCTACACGACATAAATAAAACAACGTGAGAGCACAGTTAGTCCAAGTAAATCAATGTTTTCAGTTTTTTTTTCAGCTGACCCAGGCCCATTTCTAGTTTTATATGAAGGTGTTTTACTCGAAAAGACCACTACAAAAAATATCGATTTGCATCTAGCTATAGCCAACCAATCTCTACATTCTTTCTTATTATGTCAACGATCAGCATAAACATACGGTACAGTAAAGCGTATAATAACAATTTTTTTAAAGTTTCTCGATTCAAACCTCGCGCGCAAGGACAACTATCCGACCCTCGACTCTTGGGCTGAGCTTCGCTTGTTCATGTTCAACGTTATCCAATGATGACTGTCGTGTTCCGAATTGAGCCCGCCGTGCGGACGCATCCTGCGACCCGCCTTTAATTAACACCGGCTGTCTGTTGTGTCCATGGTGAGCTTCCTCTGCCATACGAACAACGCTGTGCCTATAAACAGGAAATATTTAAATCAAAATGCAAACTTGACTTGATGTCATCGATACGTGGATATTCAAACAGATCTAAAAAATATAAGCAAGCGAAATATGCCTTTCATATTACAAGCTATGTTCAGGATATAGGATAGGGTCAAAATAGATCTTCCGTTTGATACGATGGTCGATATATGGCACTGCTGCATGACGTTATACGTCGCTACCATTGCGTTTAACAGGTTGTCCGTACTCAGAATAAAACAATGCTGGAATAAGTGGTAGTGGATCTTACGTAGGTTTACGACAATGGAAATGTCTACTAATTTCGTGCGAAACCTCTAAAATATGTGTGAGACGTTCAATTAATTAACTAGATTGTATAATGCTCTATAGGGGAGGTTTTACGCGATTGTTGTTTTTTTTATGCATTACAGATTTCTGCTAATGCTATAAATCGTGACCGAATTTAACAAGTCGAAATTAAATAAGTTTTTTTTTTAATTTCGAAATTAATGTTGTTAGTGCGCGAAATCTGGGTGGTAAATGTTTCAGTTTTACAGAAATGTTTGAGGGAAAACCGGTTGAGTTTACTGCAAAAAAATTGTTCTGAAAAAGAGATATTTCCTTAGTCTCGAAGATCCACACTAAGTTGTCAACCTTTTGTGCATTCTTCGAAGGCCATTGTGCTGCGAACACTCATGGAGGATTGGTGAACACAGTAGGCCAGGAGGCTTCAAGCGAAAGCACAATGCGTGAATGCTGTGAACGTTTCAAGAATGAAGATTAGAGTGTTGAAGACCAGCAAGGAGTTGACAAGATGTCGGGACACGAAGCGTAAGAATGCACTGCCACGATCGGGGAAAACTTTACATCTAATATGTTATAGAATTATAACTTCAGTACTAAAAATGCAGAAAGAAATAAAAAATGGGTCCCTGTGAATTGATTCCAGGCCAGTTTGTGTGGTGCATATAAGTGTGGTGCATTCTACGTGCAATCTGCGGAACTTTAATCAACAAAGAAACCGTCCGGAAGATACGGTAGCCATAAACAAGACATAGTTCAATATTTACCGCCAGCCGGACAGAGATCAGGCGTGCAGTGTAGAGTCGTTCTGGAAAGCAATAAAGTTCGGTAGCAATATCGGCTAAGTTGGGACTTAAAAGAATTGTAGTACTTACACGGGACATCTGTTGCTATGAGACACTTGCCAAAAATGAAGAAATGAATTAGTTCGCTACCTCAAGTTCCTTAAGAAACTCATGGACCGTTAGCACGGCAATCGAAGCACGCAGGTTACTTGATAACTATGCGAGACTTCATCGCAACCTTTAAATTACCTTTTGCATCGAGTAAAAGAGTATTCGATGTTGGCTTCAATTCGCTTTTCTTTCAGTATAGGTTTGTCTGACTACGGGGCTTTCAATGTCCCAAAAAAGGACAACTCGTAGGCAAGCATGTCCCAGGGTGTATTTACCTTAAGAAGCCATAGATAGGAAAAGTTACATATGGCAAGGAGAATGTTGAGTATGTGGCTTTCCAAAGGATGCCAGAGAGCCGAAACAGGTAAGTAAGTAATAAAGGAGAGGATTTCTAATACATATTAAAGAATCATCGTTCTATTTCTGTTGGCTCAAAAATTATTCAATCTTAAAGTACGTTGGATTCTCTTATAATATATATATATTATAAGAGAATCCACCGTACTTTATATATATATATATTGCTATGTGTAGTGCAAGAACACCACGATATTTGTATTAAGGACAGAGTTGGAAAACTCCGATGAATAGTTTTAATATATTCATCCAAGTAGATGAATAAATACTATGAAAGTTATGTGTGTATGGCGTTTCTCATTGCTTAAAGTTACGTGTATGCATGGAAACTCCTACAAACAACAAACTAGACTATTGCCCTATGTTTGTCTCTTCTCTAATTCCCCGACATTTTTCAGTAGCACTGTCTACTGCTACAGATTTCGAAACAGTTAAAATTACAAAAAAACATTTTGAAGTTAAAAAAAACATAATGAAGAAATGGAATATTGATAAAAACACAAATGAAATTCAACAATAAATACCTTTAGATTAAATAATTTGCTCATGTAAATATTAACAAAATTCCATTAAAGCTTACCAATGGTATCAACAAATGAATGCAATTGGTTAAGTGGCTGGAAAAGACATA
>NW_019211454.1:52606110-52712960 GCF_002443255.2 Varroa destructor | reverse complement strand
TATATAAATGAATTCTATTAAATGTATGTGTCGAATTTTACGTCCGGTCCTGCCGCACTAACCATTGTGTCCGGCTAAACGGTGCTGAACTAGTTATCTATATATGTATGTAATATCCATGATTAAAAAGACTGACTGATGTCCTTAAAGAAACATAACAGATGCATTCGATTTTTCCGATTTAATGATGTGAGCGGAACGCTGCGGTTTTTAATATGTTACTAAAGTTAAATATGCTAGTAAATAAAAGAGTTAAAATTAAAACTTTTACGTCCGGCACCGCATTTAGGCGTTCTCCCATCACGAAACGACGTATGTCTAGTTTGTACTCGTGTTCAAACCGCTCATCTTTCAAGTTTAGCAGACTAAGCAGTACTCCATCACCGGGGCTGGGCTGGTTCTATAGAACTTAACGTCATACAACTTAACCAAGCATTGAAATTCAGCAAGGGTCGAAAAGTAAACAGAAGTCGTCGCAGCCTGATCCCAGAACAGACTAAAACCTAAGGGCGGTATCGAAAAAAACTATATTCCAAATTTTATCAACATCGCAAGTTTAATCTCTAGCGGCCAATAGAATCTATGTCTGAAGCAAATGAGAATAACTTTTTCCTAAGTGTAGAGTCAGCATTTTAACTTTTATGGTAGCATATGAAGGTGCAGTTTTCGTATTTTGAGTTTTCGTATGAGCTTGATATAGCAAACTTTGTGTATTAAAATATATATGCAGTGAAACGTTAACGGGGTTGAACGACAATGAATTAACAAGAAATAAATTTAAAGAAATCACCAAAGCTAAATTACATCTATTCATGGTCGAGTTAACGATAAACGTCCCTTCAGGCAAATATCGAAACCGGATATACGAATATTTGAGATAACAAAGGAAAACAGATCAATTAAGCCACTTTTCACTATTTTCCATTAATTGCCGGCTGCACTACTTAATTTATACGTTTTTGGTAGAAAGGGTATGTTGAAAGGGAATGTCTAACATTTTATTCAAGTTTTACTAATAACTAAACTAAGCAGAAAAACAAAAAATCAGAGCGTATATGCTTTAAACGTAATCATGTTTTTGTTGTACTAAAATTTCTGTTTGTCTTCATTTAATAATTTAATAATTTTAACATAAGCGGTATAAAAAAATATAGGTAAATTTTTCAAGCCTTCTTTTTGTTAAGCTGCTTATTAATGGTTCAAACTGTTTCGAATTAAATTGGAAATAATAAAACAATCAGTGAAATCACCTGTTGTTCATTTTTGTGATCAATTAGAAACATTTCTAATTGAAACAGAAGAATGATTAAGTGGTACTTTATTTTTCACAAATAATACATGTATCATGTGAACCTAGAACATGGCATAACGTAACATCAGTGTAAATTGTTAGATTTGTTGGGATCGCGTGGAAAACAGACACGTTAACAAGTTAACCACAAACCTCCTTGAGAGAGCCACAAGACTTTGTCTGTGGTGCGTATGCCAATGTTCTTGAGCCCCCGTGAGCATCTTGATCGCCTGGAAATGATTCTGAACTGCTGTACATAATTCTGGCGATTCGTCTTCAGCCATCTGAAAGAGCGATAGGAAATCAAATAAAGCAGAGCTTAACAATTAATAATACGTCTTTATGATTCTATGATTTGGTTGAAATTGATGGCACATCGCTCGACAAGCTTATCGAGTTTTATGTTTCTCTGATATAGCAGCACAACAGTATTAAGTACACAGGTAATAATAGTTTTTTCCACTTGATAAAAACGGAGTATCTGACTTTAATTTTAGTTTAAAGTTCATTTACGATTTATTCATTGTTACTAGTTATGATCTTCTCCCATCTCCAACCGGTTTCTGTATTCGTTGTATTCGTCGTATTATTTCGTTGAAAACTTATGGGTCTGCTACTGAACAACGCGTCCGCCGAGTTCGAGAGCCTTCTTCATTGTGAAATGCGTCGTTACGAATTTTATGTGCCTGCGGACGGTAGAAACACTAGCTCGTTGCCATGAGACCAACAAAATGCAGTGGACTCAAACGAACGTCGCATTCAGCGGGTGAATTGCGGGCTCCCTTCAGACAGGATGGTGATCTAGCTTAACTCAAAGCTATCCATTTTTTTTTGTACTTTATATTAATGTAGAGAGAACGTTGCTCGTCATCGGTGATCAGTTTGCGTAGAAACCTGCCGTTGCGGTTGCGTATTACCTGCTGCTAGGCGAAATGTCACATTTCCTTGTTCTCTTCACTGAGCTTACGGCGCTGCCAGGCTTTCTAAACTTGGGTAAATATTTTAGACTCAAGATAACGGTAGATAATTATACGACTGGAATTTAGCCTCTCTGCTGATTCACGTGTTATTCACCGGTTGTCTTCTTTTACCTTTCTGTGTCTTTTAAGCGACCGTTGAGCGGCCCTATCAGCTATGGAGTTCACACCGTACTCAACGCAAAAATTTCGAATCGCTTTGGCTGCGAAAGGCTGCGACCTTAACATCGAGCTTAACATCGGCTTACCATCGAAGATGTCAAGAAGAAAAAGACCGCTTGACAGAGTATATTAAAAAATCCCCTGGTTATACCTTGTTGAGTGCTTAAATGGGCTGAAAAATTACATTCGTAAAGCGCAAATTGCTCTTGTTTCTCTAAATCATTAAATAAATAATACGCCATCAGTTACCAATATAAGCGAGTTCTTAAGAATGTCGTAACCGTCCTTGCCCTGGTAAAGGTACATCTTCGTGACAAGTCGGTATCTTTGGTTCAGATCGAGCTTTTCATCTCCAATCTTTACGTGGTCGGGGTTTATACGTTTGCCTGCTGGCTTTCGAGGATCAAATGCAAATGAAACTCCAGACACCTAAGATAAGCAATAATGAAATAAACGATTTAAACACTAAGCGATGTTTAATACGAGACAAATAGAAGGTTTCTCTGGCCTGTTAAAGTTTTGTCAGCTAATAACTGCTAAAGATAAGACAACATCAAGTATTTTTAACAAATCATTACACTTACCGCTAACAAGTATGGAAGTTACAAGAACGATACACGATGACGTACTTACCTGTGGAAATCGTCCTTCGAGTCTCGGATACAGGCTTACGCCATTTTCAAGGGCCCCTACGATTTGCTTTCCTGTAACCTCTAGAACTATTAAACTATCCATCATTGGAAGGACAGTCACCTGGAATAAAGATATATGCGACCGACACGACGTACAAATACTAACTGGTATAATTTTCTCTGAATATACAAACATCAAATATTATTCATTCACATAAAATAGAAAGCATATTATTATCAATTATGTGATATAATAAACGTGTGATGCAGTGTATATTCTATTGTGGTAAAGCATCTACACAAAATAACTTTTATAGCGAATATAAATTTACTATTGGTGTTCTTTGTTCATAGTAGTTTGCTCACCAAATCACGCATGGTGAAAGAACCTTTCGGATGCACTCGATCTGAGCGGAGGGTGCCCGAATTGAGCAATGCGAGGTCGGAATGCGTCGCAGCTAGCATAACGTCCGTGATAAAATTTCCTAAATTCGTCTCAGACGTACGGATTGAGCTAAATCGGCCATCGAGGTCCACTGAGAACTGACCCAAAACTTCATCCATTTTACCTGCTTGAGCGACAAGCTCACAGAGATTACATATTGAGGGTAAGTATTTGAGACCTTTTAAATGCCAGTCTTTAAACAGCATTCTGATCACACTAATATCTTTGATACTTTTTTTGTATCTAGGCAATAGAATTTTATATACGAGAATTTCGTCTCACCTTGAACTACTGCGTCGTACTTCTTGAGCTCTTGGAGGAGATCTTCGTCTTCGTCGTATTTAGATGTGATATTTACCTCCTCAATAGTTACGTCGACTGGTCCCTCGACTGTAAACGTTAGAATAATTTTGGAGAATTGGCGAAAATCGGTTCCGGATTTCACGATATACTTTCCTGCAAACATCATATATTGTAATCGAGTGAATATCAAACCTTAAAAAAAGAAGCTTTAAAATAGTTCATTGCAAAATCATTACGATCCAAACGGGGCAATTTTGCTTAGGGTCCAACATGGGACAAATAGTAACTCAATAACCCAAATTGGCACGGGTCCCACGTGCTAAAGTTATCTATAAAAACAATTCACTCTGAAAACAAAACTAACAAATTAATACTATCAATCAATTTATTTCATCATATATATGTGCCCACCTGCACATTTTTTAATTTCATAAACGTGATCGTGTCCGCCAAGAATTAGATCGATTTCATCGACGTTCTCCGCCAATCGACAATCATTGGGAAATCGCATATGGGTAAGAGCTATCACATAGCGGCATCCATGATTCGGTCCTTTGAGGAGTCGAGCTAACCGTCGTCCTTCAGTTACGAAATCTCGGAACTCTACCTGCTCAGCGTCAATTGTAGCTAGCGTAGCCAACCATTCTTCTTCTACAAGGCCGATAATTCCAAACTAAAACAACGCACAAAATGACAATAACAAATGGGTCTAATATTAGTTTTTTTTTGACCATCGAAATGGACACCGTTAGATAGTTGTGGGAAGAATTAAAATATGTAGATTTAGCTACTCACAGCTATATATCGTCAGACTATCTAAGAGCCCCGTTACTAATATCAATAACGTTCTGCCCAAGGTAAGTCTGCCTTACAAATGACTACCATACATTATAAAATTGTCTATTATCGTTACTCCAACAAATCTTTCTAAGATCCCCTCGGTAGACCCTCGATTGTAGTTTTCATCTCTATTACGTACGATTCTAGATGCCCTTAAATAGCCATGGCCCTAGAAGACCAGTTTAAATAGCCATTAAGTCGACTTAATAATAGTCTGAAAAAAAATTGTATATGACAAAATTGTCTATAATTCTGATCCGCACGTATAAACCGCTTCACAGAACTTATACAGGGCCGCGAATAAAGGACACTGAGCAACAAAAAAAGATTAGTACAAAAGGCCGCCTTCCATTTGGTTTGTCTTTACGCTATACTTGATGATACTTGATGACGATAACGTACGTACATTCTATGTTAATATAAAAATATGTTTTCTCTTTTCATATTTTTAACATCCTTAATCGGTGATTCCGTTGATTTTATAAGAACTGAACTGACATAAATAATTATATTGTCTAAAGTTAGATTTCAATTCAGTTACGCTTATTGTACCTTGTTAAAATGACCCTTTCTATTAGGCTTTCTTTCACCTATTCTACCTTTTTTCCAGTGCGTTCGAGAATGACAAATTCAGAGCCGTCAGCCAATAGTTTCTGAGTTTCGTTGTCAACAACGTTGCTCATCAGCCATGGAAATTTACATTTATCCTTAAAGTCGATCAGGTTGTCTACGCCGAAATCTAATACAGAAACAGAAATTTTATATCTTTATACACGAAAGTCAGATTGGATTTCGATGATAGGTCACATAATTCGTTTGCTATCGGAATTGAAGCAAGTTATATATGACATCTATGAAGTAAAAAAAAAACTGAGCGGTAAAAAATATATTTATATTTATAGTAGAGTTTTTTTTTTATTTACAATAAGTTAGATGAGATTTATTTTTAAGTCTAAGAAAAACTATAGATCAAACTTCACAACGCACAGACGCAATAATAGTATTACTAAATTAATTTAGTATATGTACGTGTCGATGATTTTTTACCATATATGAGGACAATTCGAGATGAAGAAAATAATTTCAATTAGTTATTTGTTTGGTACAATCAATACGCTTTTTTCTGGTAAAAATGTGGACATCATAAATAAGTTTTATTACTGCTAATGCATTTGCCTCAAACCCAGTCATTTACCCAAACAGACTATAAATGTTTCAACATTGCCATAAAAGATCAGCAGGTACAATTGCTTCCGTAAGCCGTGAACTGTTTCGTCTACTATCTCCTATGCGATGAATACACGTTCCCCCTGCGGCCTATGGCACATAAATATAATGTAATGTCTTGCACGCATGCACGTATAATTAGGCAAATTCATAGAGTCAAAAGCAAAAAAAAAGGTACTTGTGGATCTGTTCCATCATGTCAAAATAAATACCTGGGATTTACCTGTGAATCTTACCAAAACGTTAGAGCAGTAGGCAATAGACATGCAGACGCCTTTCGGGAAAATGGCGAACGAACTACATGCGTATCCTACGCTTGAAACAGCCTATTACCTAGGTTAAGCGATTCCGTATTTGCTAAACCACGCAAATGAACAGCGTCTAAGCGTCTCGGTGTATATGCGTGTGTAAGATACGCACCGAAGTCATGATTTCCATACACGGCACAATCAGTTTGGATGCTGTTGAGGACGGGAACCATTTGATCGCCCTTCGTGAACGTGCTCATAATCGATGGAGCCAAAATATCGCCGCTGAATAACACCAATGGGTTAAATGGCCGCAGTGACTTAACCGCCGTACAGAAACGGGTCGCGCCTCCCACGGGCTCAGTCTTTTGTGCTTCGACATTGTAGCAATCGTTGAAATGGATGAGCATTACCGTGGCGGCCATCGTTAATTAGCAATGTTGTCGCCAACGCTATCACAAGATTGTCAGCGTACCGAGCTGGTTGATCTTCTATGGGAATCTAACTGTAATGAAGAAGCTAAAAAAGCGCAGTGTTAGCGTTTTTTGTTTTGCTTTTATTCTCTCACCATTTATTTCGCTTATTTGTTCAATAGATTTTTGTGAATAAATTATGGGATGTGAGGGCCATCATTGAGCATCACGTGCCTACGAGCGGCCAATTATTGCTCAACAAAATACCAAGTGTGTCGTTTCGATGAGGGTAAAATATGTAGGATAAACGAGTTTAACTATTTTAAGTGCACGTTTGAAAAGGTAATGTTTAACGGATAATTTAGACCACTTTGTTTTTATCGCGAACACCTCAAAGTCAGAGTGTTCATTGAAGCACTTTAAATACAGCGCGTCTTCGTAACAGCGCCTGAAGCTAACTCGATATCTACTGACAAAAGTTGTATGTTGGTTTTACGTAGCTGAAGAGGACTACTATCTAAATTCGTTCCCATAGATGAAAGATGGTACGTATAAGGGGTACAATATATATATAACACTGATGTGGCCTTGGGGATTGTATGTTAAATAAATTAATTAGATTAATATCCAAAAATCCAAACAAACTATTGGCGATGTTCTGAAAAGCCGTTCGTAATTTTAAAAACAACAAAGGAGCGGATTGTCGGAAATTGCTATTCCACTTCCGACAATCAGCAGATTGACGTATATAACATGGCATAGCAAGTGGCGTACGGCAAAAAGCATCAGATCAAACGATAACCGATATCATACCTCAGCCTCACTTCTAGGAATAGGAACACGAAGCTGCCCTACAATAGTTTTTGCAAATAGATGCCCCGATGAAACAAATCGTTGACAACTGAGGTAAGCAATTTTTATTAACATCGTCTCCACTATACCAGCGTGTTCGCACGATGTGTATATACACCACACGTGTGCGTTGCTTTTATGGATTCTTAACTGCACCTACTAAATAGGATACAGATTCTGACGGACACGAACCGCAAAGGTTTCCGACACGAAACAGCGCAGCCCGACTCAACTCAATGTATATATATAGTGAAAAAATCGTAAACTATCTATGTATTTATGCGTACATGGTGCAGCTTACGACGCCGCAGAAACCACAACATTTTAGTATGATCAGTTATAGACTAATAGATATTTCACTTTTCTGTCTGTATAATTCGACCCAAGAAGATCTAATGGATAGTGTGGATCGGGGAAAGTGACTGGCGTCAGCGTGAGTTCCAGTAGGAGAAAGCAACGAGCTAATAATTCCAACGACACAGTGACTATATATGAACACTAGAGTAAAATAGTTCAGCTTTTTATTTACATGAAAGGTCGTAAATATATACAAAGTAGATGCATTCGAGCAGTCTTAAGCAAGCTTACTGCATACTACGAAAAAACCCAGTTACGTGGTCACAATAGGACTATCAGTAAGCTATTCGTAGTATCAACTTTTAGTAGTAACTTGAGCAATAATCACACAGGCGGCGTTCTGGATTATAGCATGTCACTCAATCCCGATGTATTACGTTCGAACCGCTAGAGATGGCACCAGTCTATCGAATAGCCATAATATCGAAGTCCTATTATAACTAGCTTTATAGATGAAACATTATGTCACTCAAAGAACTACCTGCGGATTACTTAAGATAAAATACAAGATGTTCGATCATGTTCTGTCTATACGCCGAACTATCTTGTCCAGTAGGATCATTATACCTGCCAATTATGGAAGGCATAAACATCGCTTTTGAATAAATGCACCCGACGTAGTGCAGTACAGCATGCCTAGCCGCTGCTATGAGAAAAACCTAAAATGACCAAGTTCCTTAACATATTTTCAGTAATTCAGCATCAACGACGACGAACAAAACCGACTGATATGTGTGATAAAAAACCATTTCGCCCGCATAGGCTACGCTGTTGCAGTCAAAAATCTTTGAATAGATCTGAGACATCGAGAATGAACAGCTCTTACATAAAAAAAAAATACCCAAATGTATTTTCAGTAATATTATTGACTATTGATGCATTTTGTTGGATTTTTTTGTTCTTATAAATCCAAGTCGCATACTTTAGAGTACATCTGGCTGTAGGCGTCACGTTCGATATCAACTTATTTTCTTATGCAATATTATAATTTGCTTTGGCCTCATAGAACGTACGGCTGAAGTACGTAAAGTTCTGTTTAGATACTGAGGCAGATTACAATGATATACTTCTAGTAAAGCTGGTTATTGTTAAGCTACTTGTAAAACAATTTCAGTCAAAACATATCCAGTTGCAAGCTGTCATAAATGGTAGCCTTCAGATACTGAAAAATTAACTCTTCCTGAACATCGAAATAAAATGTTAATGTAGAACGTATTCCCGTCGACCACAACTGCCGCCAAAATGTGTAGTGAAAACAACGAGACTGCCTCGAAATTTTCGAAGTTGATGTATCAGAGCCATTTGCGCAGAATCACGCTAAGTTTTCGATAACACGAGTTCATATTAGTATTATCTGCTATAAATTAAAATGGGAAATAGTCGAATGCTTAGTTCCAGACGCTATTCTTAGGTGGAAAAAAGTATGCCGAAGCCTCATTTGCAGCCTTTTCGCTTGAATAGATTTGAGTTACCTCAGAAACTGAGAACAGTCAACTACTATAGACTATAGCTTACGCGACCTTCTACAGCCTACGTGGCAAGTGAAGCGACTACTAGCTCAAGAACACTAAAACAATCTTTCAAAGCAGCTGGAGCTTACCTACAAAATAATAATAATAAGAAAGGTATCCACTGAAGTTCGAAGTTAACGAACAAGCACTAGAATTACCTTTTGCTTTGAAAACCTTTTCCTATACCTTTTTTCCACAAAATACTATATCGAATTCTAAGATGGAGGCACTGCACTTAACGATAATACAAGAAACACAAGATAACGAAAAGGGTACGATAATAAAAGCCGAAGCGCAGGTCGGCCCTAACCAAGGCCCTAACTTATTTTCCCGTCTGTCTCTTGTATTTTTAGGCTTTATTAGAGGCTCTCTCTAAACGAACATTTTTTTACCGTCGCATGGATTCAAAAAGTACTGTCGAGTTTCGAGCACAACCCTCACTTGCGTTACACCAACTGCAGTAACGGGATTGGCCACTGAAATGGACATTAATAGCCCAACGGTGCCAACTTTATTGGATATAGAATTGCCAGCTTGTGGAATCCCTCCATATACACAAGTGGAATTTTTCTTTTGAATTTGTACCACATATAGGTATTTAGAAGCAGATATAATACAGGTGTTACTTATTTTTATTTCAGCTTGAGTCTGCACGCCTTTACTTGTTTATTGTGGAAACAATGGCAAAGGAAGCGGTCGACGATGCCTTTAGCCTCTCGTTAAACGTCGACACTGATCGGCCTCCTAACATTCAGCAATACCATTCCAACCAGTACAATGAGCTCCTTGCCTACTCACAAGATGAATTTCGTCGCCTAAATGAGACCTATTATACTTCTCAGCTTCATCCTTTCGTATCGGTAATGGAGCAGTTATTGAAAAGGGATCACAGTGCTGTGTACATGCAGCTGGAACACAGCCAGATACAAGTTCTTCCGCTGAGAAATACGCCACCGTTTAGGTTAATGGAACCTGCAGATAGAACGCATTTCTTTTACGTTAACGGGTAGACGAGAGACTTCGATAGTCCAAAAAAAGCGTGACTATTTTATAGGAGTCTCCCAAATGAACCATGACTATAAAAATTTCATTACAAAATACTTTTATTTTACACCTTTCTTAAAACAACTAGGCCTAGTTGTAAGCTTCTTACGTCACTGCCTTTATCACGAAACGTATATACGTTTGTAGGCGGATGCCAGGATATTCATTTATTTGCCTACCGATGACGAAACTTTTAACGTAGTATACATTAATAGACTAAAAGAATGATTTGCAAGAACAGGTCAAGATACGTAAATGCTTTTATGATAAAACAATAAATTCGAAGTTCCTTAGTCAGTTGATGATCACAGAGTGATGAGTCAGTTACAATGACTAATTTCGAGGAAGATGTTGCGTTCCTAAGTTGTACACTGTTTCGAATCACATTTTTGTACTTGATGCAC
Organism: Varroa destructor; assembly: GCF_002443255.2. Lineage (NCBI taxonomy): Eukaryota > Metazoa > Arthropoda > Arachnida > Mesostigmata > Varroidae > Varroa > Varroa destructor. The sequence goes on along the minus strand of NW_019211454.1, from coordinate 52,702,254 downwards.
ATAAGAAATCGCTTCTTCTTCTTCTTCCTCTTCTTTCTATCAGCCTTCAGATTTAGGTTATACAATTACCCGGGCTATAAGTCGGGAGGTCTAATTTTAAAAATGATATCCTTCTTCACTCTGAACAGCCGTGTGTACAGACCTTGAATCGTTCTTATTAGTTACTAATCAAAATGTTGGACAGCATTAACTAGCTAACACATTGAACTGCAGTATCGCCCCGCTAGCAATGCCTGTTCATCCCATAGCATTGAACAAATCACAAACTTTTTTCTCACACAATTTACCTCCCAGTGCAGGGTACAACGCATACGCTTTCTTTGCTGTCCTGTCGTTCACTCTACGCAAACGTTTGCATTTCATTTTACTTTGTTCTTCGCTTTGGCTAAAAGACGAATCCTAGGAAAAATTTGTGAAGTTTCCCCGGTCAATGCTTCTCAAGGTAACAACAATCAAACGATTCGGCTTCATCTAATACAGATTTGAAGAGAACAAAATATGTGATACTATGATAACTTAAAGATACGCGTCGTCGAGTTATTTGCATAGGATTCAATTTTATTCTATGCTTACTTGACTTGAAATCCTGGCCATCTTTGTCGAACGCTCAGAAGAATACGAAATACGTGAACGCTAACGACACGTAACCTATAACAATGCGTCTCAGCATAGCCGAGTGCGGCATCATACATCTGCTCCCATATGCCATCCCAAGCAGCAAATTACTTCTAGACTAAGTAACAACAATGGGTCTAATTTTTATTTAATTTTTAGTACCTTCGGGTATTCTGGATTGTGTCCATGCGTAGCACATAAGATACACATAGATAACTAATAACCATCGCGTTTTTAAAAGGGTTATCTACGTCAACACATAGTGAAATCTTTGAATCATGTGACCTTAGAATCAGGCAACTTTGTTATGTCATTTTTAACCGAAGGTCACAAACTCTATTGTTTACCCCACTTCAAGCAAATAGCAATTTTCCCTCACCTGCATAACATTTTAATTAACAAGCATAAATACACTATGGGACGCGCCTAGATAACGAAAAGCTTCTTGTCTTTATTTACATACGATACATTCTAGCAACGTTTTAGATCATTTGGATAAAATAACGCTCGATCGAGGCAGTTCTGCACTCCTTCGCACTCATTAGTGGGAAAGCAAGCGCAGTTATATTACTTAAAAAAAAAACATTTAGCCTCGGACGGGCTATCGGTTAGCTTATAACAATTATAATTACGGTAATTAAAGAAATTCCATCTGCAACTACGAATGACCCTGCCATATTAGGTACCTCGTCTTCTATATCTGACCGTAGGTAGGCTCAGCTCTGACATGACTTCAATCTCAGACAGTATAACTTACTCATATGTGACGATATGTATTGCAACTATATTGTTAATATAATTGTTATTTAGAGGGAAATCATCATTTAAATGCTAGCATTAACATATTGGCATAACTGCAAAACAAGAAAACATCATTCTAAACTTTTACCAAAACCTCATAATCCCAAGCCACTCCGTCTAAACATACGCCAGAAAAGCTTATATCGAGGACCTAATGTCTAGCATGCGATAAGCGGTGAAGCTCCAAAGTGCACTGACTGCTAAATTCTCACGAATAAAATTAAAATTAACTTACTAAACTGTCGTGTCTTATATACGGCACTTAATATCAGCTCTGTTAAAGCAAGACCAAACAGACTGAATTGTTGTTGTAGCTTTTTATATTTCCACTGCTCCAATCGCGCCGGATTATCGAAAGTGACGAAGGTTATTAGCAAGGGGACTTCCGACAACTGTTAGATGATATAGATATTTGTACGCTCGTAAAAATGTCTATATCATCTATGCCATCGGTAAAACTGTAATTATTGGTAATATAAGATAATGGGAGGGACTGTAGCTATTGTTCACTAGCTGCCAGTCTGTCGATTGATCTCTTGACACGCAAAGACACATCATGTTACAATAAGTACTATAAAATTTGCACAATATATCGTATATTTGCAAAATGGCCACCCATGCGTGCAGGTGTATTTCAGCCAAAGTGCATAATAAGTGAGCATGTACCAATATGGAGTAATGTGAAATGTCGACTAAGACTCCTCTGGATAATAGTATCAATTGTAGACTCATGATTTTGATTAAGCAGAGGAAACCACGCAAAAAAACCGACTTATGAAAAAACAGCTTATTTGTTTTCGTGACGCTTTACAGTCTCATCATTACAAGACCAATCGAGTTTCGGTTGATTAATTCTAACCCTGTATCAAAAAATTTTGAATCAATTAGATCTAAATTGATTCTATTTCTATTTTGGTGTACAACCGTAAATCAATCTGGGATGAACATGTATCCCTAGGTTCAACTATAAAAGCATGGGCAATGCCTCGCCTGTCTGCGGGACATTTTAGTTTCAAAGGAACCAAAAGCATTGGTTCTATTTTCCATTCTGACAAACTCAATTCTTATTGGCGATTATATTCAGCGTTTGGTGTTAATGTTTGGCGATAAATTCCCTATTCTCAGATAATTCAGTTGTCTGAGGACATGTCACCTACACAATAAATGCTCCGAGATTACATATCCGATCAACATCTGTCTCCGCCTGTAGTCAACATTGCTATAGAGAAGGTGCATGATATGAAATATATAATAAAATTTATATAATATTGGTAACGTTATATTTTGATAAAACCGAAAAAAATCCACTGTTTAGTACACGATTATTTCATGTAGAACAAGGGAGCTCTTACTACACTTTACTGCAGAACGGTTCAGACAATGAAATTCGAATGATCTATGGTTGTACTTACTCGTCGATTCGCTTGTTCTATCATTATACAGTACACATACGAGCTCTGTTTTTTAGTTACCCTGAGTAATGTTCGCTTAAATCTAGCTCGATCTCAGATAGCTAGATAGAAAGACAATCTAAAAATACAAAGTGCGTGCAAAATAGATGACTAGAACAGCAAATCTAACCCATTACTTAAAACATTCAGTGAATAAATCAATGGGCTTCGGCTTGAGCAGGCGTATACCTTTCCTATCTTATAAGTGATCTAATTATTCTGCTGACCGGTAACTCGTTTCAACAAGGTTAGTCCGTGTCCGATGCGTCGGCCTCCTTGAGTACTTCTTACTTTCATATACGCAGAGAACCACAGACAGACAGACAGACAGACAGGCCGTTGTCCTAGTATAGTATCTGTACCAATATATTAATTTCAGGTTAGTGTTGTTCATATTTGGCTGCCCACGTACTACGAATGACACAACTTACTGACACATTATACTTGATGTAGTTGACATTGATCTAACAAATGCAAACATGACCGAATAGAAGAAGACCTTAGGCTGAAAGGTCCCTTCTAAGCGAGCTCTTTTGCTGCTTTAAAAAATGAACGCGAATCGAGAATGCTGGATCTTCAACGAATGCTCCGGCCCTATAAAACATAACATTATGGTTTTTGAATGAGTCAAAGTTCTATCTACTCCGCTGATCATAGGTGGTCGTACTTGGTTAGTTCAGAAGGTGAGCCGCTGTGACGATGCATTAATAGATCAGCTCCCTAAGTGATGAACAATAAGCCCACTCCACAACACAAGTTCAAGATCACTAACTATTCACCAATACTCTGATTACAGAGACTTCCATATGAATATCAAGCGAAGAATAGCTTGTACAAGGTCAAAACAGCCATGAGATGAGAAGCTTTTCGCGCGAAATTTTAGCCAATTGAACTCCTTTCCGTTTCTCCACCTTTCATTCTAGGTTCTCAACACGATCACCAACACAACTACTGTTGACTGCTGTCTCTCGCACAGAATTAATCAGTCCAGTCTATCGTTTGCGTTTGGAATCCTGCTCAGTACATATTCCCCTCTTACGAATACTCTGGGTTAAGCAGACGACCTTCAATGGGGAAAGGGCTACTGTCGCAGTGGAGAGAGAGCTTGAAGAAAGAGGACGAGATCGAAGATATAGCATCGAATAAAGCTTCGTAAAAACGTGATGGTAATCGTGTAAGTGTGGTTAGTGCTATTATCGTTAGTGACGCTGCTACTGCCGCCTCCGATGGTAATAACTATTCGCGGATAAGAGCGTTCAGGGAAAGGGGAAAGCTCAGACAACATGCGAATGCTATTAGAAGATGCCGCTGCGGCTTGTGGAACTGGCACGAACATCTAAGTATAGAATAGGCACTCATTGCTTTTCTATAGAGTATCAACTTGCTTGGTTAGCCAAGACGACCTGTTAATAATAAGCTACTGGTACGCCCAGGTCAAATAGCTGTTTCGCGTTTGTTTCTGCTGTGGTAGCCGCATGTTGTTTTGATCGCTCAACTATGTAGTGTACCTGACGATATGGCGCGAAACTACATTAGAATCATTTTTCAGATGACAGCAAGTGAAAACGAATGTTTTTGATTGAATTAGAAAACAACACTTGTAGTGTGTGTAAGATTCAATGAGAGATATGGTCGTCGATACGGCGTTTCGTCAATTTGCTGCTCAGCAGTATAGTCCGGTGCGCTGGTCATGCGTAAAGAAAGTAAACAATGAACCCCATTGACCCACCAATAATCAAATACAAAGTTATTTTATTTTATAATAATTTAGCTATACCTGCATTGTTGGAGACAAAACTAACGTGGCAAGTGACATTATATAAACATCTTCCGTGTGCAGAAAGTGCGACGAACGAAAACTTCCCATACCGCCTTAGCTGTAATAAACTGTTATGATGTGTTAATAAAGATTATAACTCAACACCTCGAACTTACTTAGTAATTTTCAACTGAGAAACCAAATAACCCAATAGCTTCAAGTAATGAAATAGATAACAAAGATACATTCGGAAACGTTCCTCGAAAACTCGTTATATTTCTGTCCCATTGTAGAGCCTTTCTCAATCTATATCGCTATTATTGCCACGTATAATAATCTAACGCCATTCTGACGGCGGTTTTCAATCAAATGACTTTTTAATTTTTTTTATAGGCACGACCAATGAAATTTTATCTGACGCAGTTTGTTGTAAAGTAAGTTGTAGGTAACCAAAAACTTACTAGTAGACACTTTGTATTGTACGTAACAAACCTGATTCTCAAATATAGACATAAGGGCTCTTTTCGAATCGAGCATTTCGTAGAAGAATCATGTTAACTATTTCTGTCATAAATTTAAGCAGGTCCGACGTACAAATAACCACTTAAGATGATCTATTTTATATCGTATTATATAAATAAATAAACTTCGTCATAAAGTAACAGACAACTTAGTCACATTTTGAATGTAGATTAGTAATAGAAAAAGGTAAACTCGCAAGAGCCTTGAAACAAAGTTATCATGTTATGGCACTGACATATACAAAAACTATTCAAATACATGGAGTGCTAACAGTGCAGAGGCCACTTGTCACAATGATTTAGCCAAGAACAACAGCCAATTATACGAAGTTTGTTGAATCCGTTTATCGCCTATCTTAAGTAATATCCAGCACGTAACTTCGAACAGTATCTAAGTTTAGAACACCTTTGGGGTTCATTTGTGAGTCGTATACAAATTATTACAGCTAAAAAAAGAAACGCTTTGCTTCGTGCCAATGGTGCGGGGCTTAGGGCGTGCTTGTCTCCAAAATTTTCGAGACATCACAATCGTCCGTAAGCTTGGATTTTACGAAAGGCGACCATCATTCTATGAGCCCCGAATTACCTGCTACGTCGATGGGTTTCTCTGACACCCGCCGTGTCCCTTAGCAGAACCAAATAGTGTTGGGTTGACAAGGTGCTTAAGTCCTACGTTAATACCTGGTATACCTTTTGATAGGTGATGTGTTGTATGCCGATATCATGCGAATAAACTGAACACCAGACGATACTAACCTGTAAGTACATTGTTTCTCTGTCAGACTCAATTCCTCATAGGAAACCTGTATTTCAGCTCTAGGTGAATTATGTAACGAAAAAGTTTTGTTCTTTTACATATAGGACTGTGGTTCTCGGTCGTTGCAAAAGGGTCACTCTGCTAATAACAAGAATGGCGTCATTGATTAGCCAACTTTTTTACAAGGTCAAGACATCTTAAACACCAACTATGTGATTAGAAGTAATCAATTATGTAGAAAATTTCCCAGTGAATCCAATTGACTTTAGCTTAATACGATCCGAACTTGAAGGAGTAGCTTTCCTTTACCGGGAACGCGTACCGTACAGCTTACCTGCGTAGAAAAGCAATGTCATAATGCATATTTATCCACTTCGCACACAACCAAACGATGTGACAGGTTAACGGTTATCCGATTTAGTCGAAATGTTTGTTTTGGACTCATCATATGATTTTATCGAATTGCCTATAGTATACGTATAGTCGGATACTTGTTTGTTTGGTGATCTAACCTGTTTTATATATAATCTATTTCTACGTGTATAGTCGAGTGTTCCATACGAAAACGTACTGATACGAACGAGAGCATTTACGAAGTTCGGTTTTTCTTCTCTTTTGCTAAATCGTGTAGAAACGAGCGTGTTCATGTAGCACATACTAAATTCATATTAGTCAACTGTGCTATTACCGTGTGTATCTTTGATTATTTTAGTCAACGAAAGTAACAACGAATTTCAATGATAGATATTAAGATGTATGTAATACATGGCGCCTGCTTTTAGATAGAAAACACACACAACTATTTTGAGAAATCACTGAAAAGCAAGAAACGGTACCGTTGCTACCGTTGTAATTTTGAAATTTACCGAGAATATCGGATACGTCGAATTCTATACATATTGGAAGATGTCGGAGATTACTTCCGGCTTAAACTAAATGATGAACACTTGAGCTGGAGTGAAAACTTAAGTCAGCAACTAGGAAACATTAATTATAACATTTGGCAGCTGCAATTAGCTTTAATTGGCGCGCAATGCCTCTATTGTGCAGGTGAAGACTATTGGAATCTCGAACCTGAAATTACGACCGTACTGCGATTTTTCGAACCTAATCCTACGGCACGACTTCCATTAAATGTATAGTTGAATTTATCGCCTATTGTTACCAGTTCGAACAGAGAATTAGAAAAAAACATTCGATGTGAGACGAATATTTAGAAAAACTGACAATAGAGGCAAAGAAACGAAGCGACGCATATAACTCCTTAACGAAAAATAATACAATTCAATTAATCTGTGAACTTTTAAAATTAAGTGCAGCTTTATTTTGACGTCTTATCGTAATAGCGTTTGATGGTATCTGCTCAAATCTCTTCTGTTCTTGCGTTACCGTAGATGTGCTCTTGAAACATCCAGAGACTAAATACTATTGTAAACTTGAAGAGAAAGAGCTGTTCCTTTATAGCCGCCGACTTGTCAATCAAGATGGCGTGAGCCGACAAAGATGTGTGTTCAATTGCTATGTTTGTCCAGTGATTCATCTAGAAGAAACAAATAACGTTTCGCTAAATTGTGTTCGGGATAAACGAGCAAGCCTATATAGTACAGGCCAAATATTGTCCACCCGGGCAACCTATCCATATGGCTCACCCACTGAGATCATCGCCAAAACAGCTCAAATACATTGACTCTTGCTTATTTTCGTGATCTTTTCTAACGAGTGGCTTATTTGACTCTAGCAGCATTAGTGAAGAACGTCTGACACGAATGACTGGGGCTAAGCAGAAAAGCGAACGCGTCGTACGGGGTTTGGTCTAGGTGATGGAAATTTTATTCAATTATTATTATTTAATATTGTTCACGTGATGCCACTGGCGTATGAAAGACCGACATATAGCTTGGCAAATCCTACTTCTTAGCTTCGGTACAAACGTGTTATCAAAACAAACAAGAAGGAAATCGGTTTTCTGTACATTCGTGGCATAGCAACACTCAATGTAACTCACCTTGTAAGCTAAAATCTAAACATAATGTAGATAAACATGTAGCTAGAATAAATATCTTATGACTGGATTATTGAGCAATCAAATAGCTATATTTTTCAAGAAATCAGGTGCATTGATCCGTTACTTGTAAAACGGACGTGTACCTTTTCTATGTGTCCACAGACCGAATTCACTCAAAATCAACCCCTAAACTGGTTTGTATCGTTCTCCTTTTAAATGGGTCTAAACACGTCACGTAACAAGAACGGCAAATGCGGAGAAAAAAAGGGGCGGGGGGAGGGGGTGAGCTGGATCCGCACCGTTGTCTCTATAGGAGAACCAATTGACGCGCGAGGGTATTTAAAATTTTTTCAGGGTATCTCTGACAATATCGCATAATTGCCGCGTTACAGCGGTGTCAGTATTGAATCGTTTGAACTGAATGTATCCAAGAACTTTTCAACATTGCTTAGTTTATACGTACTATGCGCATTCCTAAAGAAAGAATATAAGCATTCGTTCCAGTAGAACTTAATGATTATTATGCTAATCCAACGCTAGTCTACAATCTGCTATGTCAGCCGTAGAAGAGAGCATTAAGAATCAACTGCCGAAACAGTGTTCTATAGGCGAGGTGAAATGTTTTCAACGGAAAGCATATTGCAGTGCTACGAATTCGATATTATGCCAGACACACAATTCCAATCTTCTAAATTTGGGTTTTGTGGCTGAGTGACCCTGTGATAAGACCGTATTCGATGCAGTAGTTCAACTTTTTGTAAATACTGCGTATGCATGACTAAAAGACAACGTGGTAACTTTAAAGAGCTGCGTAGAAGGTAACATTGTTCAGTGTGATACAATTCGAAGCAACTATTTTAAGCAGTAACCAAGCGGAAGTTCGACTGATTTGCATGTCGTGAGCGAGCACGCTGCATAGCAGAACGCTGATAATTGCCTTTGAAAAAACAGTATCGATCGCATCATTTTTAGCCACTGAACGTTTTATCAAACTATATTAGACAATGGCAAAACCAAAGGAGCTCACGCCAAACATCTTACGACAAGGCTGGGATTTATTTCGATACGTCTTATTGATAGCTTATGTGCGATAACCGTCTATTGAATATTTACACAAAATACATGATGTTCATGCCTCTCACAATAGATTTATGAAGCGTGATTGTTCTAAACGGTGCGTAGTTTTTTCGAGGGATATCTTGCGAAATATGAATCTGAAGAATCGTCTATTTGACATCCAATACATATGCATTTCTTGTCCGTCGCAATTCTGTACACGTTTTGAAAGTATCCTTAAGCTATACTAAGTAGAAAGCTAGCGAACGTATATGGTAATTAAAAAAAAACAAATTCGGCTCTACTGTTTACTTTAATTTATATACTCTTGATGTCTGTCAAATCATATTCTAACAAACATGTATTTCTCGGTTAGAAAATATCGACAAGGTCTGCCAAAGAGGACTTTTCAATGTTCAATATTAAATTGAATGGCAGTGTATTAAGCCTTTCCCTTATATACCGACACACACGAACGAAACAGCTTTGATGTTCTGGGTCGAAGATAGTTAATTTATACTCTCCTATCGGACTAGATAAAAGTACACATATTCGTTAGTATGCAGCCCATTTTCTAATTTAATAACATCTTAGAGCACAATTAGCTAAGCTAACCCGTTATCTGAGTCAATTTGATTTCTAATTCTATTGAAAAATCACATGGACTATGACATATGCGAAAGCAGCCTGTTGACGCTACTCAGCGGAACGCGACTGGCGTTATAGGGATCATGGAAACCGTCAGAAAGGCTGACATGCTACTTGAAATCGCTTGATATTTACATGACAAGTCATGATAAGCACTGAAAGAATACACACTCATAACACATTAGCACATGTCGTTTTAGCGGGCCTAAACCTTCTGCAGAGAAAAAGGAATCATTGGATCCCGAAAGTATATGGGAAGAACAATATAAACGGCTTATCGCAAACGATATAAAGTTAACCGGTGTAAATAGTGTGGAAGTTTACAATATTCATGTGTAAATCCATGAGAAATAAGATGAAGCATACTGTCACAGCTAACGTGACAAGTTTTATACCGAGTGCTCTCTAGAAAGCGTCCCATAAATCGAATTTCGGCACATGAACCTAAAGCACGTAAACATCAATCTAACAGCAGCCGAACACGGGTATCGTAAACAGTCCGTCTTTGTACTTGTTCGCCATAAACATGGCAACTCTCGTTCCTCCACATAGTCTCCTTCAGCTACTGTTTTCAAAAAAGTCATCTCTCTTTTATTTCGCACAACAAATCTTACCTTTTGATTTTATTAACGGGTCAATGGCGGTGTGGCTTGGTACACTTTTGCATTCGTATTAGTGCACTGAATGGAAATTCAGCCACTCACATTCTTTGCTCTATAGTAATGGCTAGAGTTACCGGGAGAGACCAAAGTAGGACAAGCTGTAACAATCCAATGAAGTGTTTTCCTTTGCTAGAGCGGCAGTGTTAATGGTGAGCCGTTAACGACACAACGAAAAAGGGATTGTGGTATATATATTATAGCAGATGTTAGCAAGTAGGCATACCAAAAGGGCACAGTTTAAATTTTGAGTTCCGTGGGAAGATTGGTGTGACACAACTTCCGAGGCGACATGTGCCCTGCCGAATAACTGAGAACTGCGAAGGAAGACGGCGGCGCGTACAAAAACAACGTGAAGCGAAGTTAGTGCACAGTGGCTAAGTTCGTTGCGTATGAACCTCATCTAATATAATTATTATTGTTTTACGCGTCCTGTATATTTTTTGTAATATCAAATGCATTATATCGCAACCATTAACAATAATAATCCTCGTTTGCATTATCGGTGTTTATATAGACTGGCCCAGTTAATAGACAGCCTAATATGTTTTTAGATGCGCAATTGCGGCCAGATATCTAGGTGCCCGTAGCACAACCGGTCTTGGCTGTGCCACGGGTACCCTAGGTCTAGGTATCACTAAAGGTAGGACATTGGGACGGGCTTTTATCGCCTGAGTTGGACAACTCTTACGGGCTTCTATTAGTTAACCTTACTCATTTCGGTAGACACGCGCTTTGAGTACAGAAGTGATCTGTGTTAAGTGGCCTGGCACTAGCAGCTATGATGCATTATCTACAATCAGGTGTATTGACATTTTGTACCTCTACGCTATTAGCGTTGTTTCCGTCTCTTTTGTACACAAAGAGGTTCTACCATGTTTTTCTTAAGTACCTAGCGTTTATGTAGCCTGCTATAAGAATCCTCTAGGAGGTAAAGGTTACTGACAAAGTTTGTCGTGCAGTTTGTGCCGTCCGGAGCAGTAACTATTTTCATGTGTTCCTTGAAAGCTGCAAAGCTAAAAGATTCAATGCTTTTCGTGCACTTTGCTAGACATCCCGTACAGAAAGACATCATGTAGCCTTGAGGACACTGAACGGCTCTCTGTACACAGTCCTATAACGTAGAGACAGTTAAATGAGAAAAAAAAAAAACACGCTATGCTATACGTTATATGCCTTTATATTTTCGATAGACTCATATCTTCGTCTAATGCCCATAGCCCACTGTAGATGTGCGAAACAAAATTTATCCCGAAGCAAACGGATTTTTCGTACCTACAGAAGAGGTCCTTTAATGCCTAAATTATATTTTATTAAATAGGCTAGTCTTATCACTAGAAATATAGCTCTCATATTCTACAATTCATTGGGGTATGTCATACACCCGATTATACAATATATGCCTATTCTGCACAGTACCTTTTTCAAAAGCGAACGCTTACCTACTGTGTGGCAAAGGCCAAGCAGCATGTTGGCGACGTGAACCTGGCTTACCTGTGTGCTTAGTATGATGCTAATACCGTTACCCGGACCCCCAAACCCCACAGTGCCTGTCACAGAGGGACCAGGGTTTGGTGAGGACATATTGAATGGCGATCCGCTGATGGTAATTGAAGGCGGAAATAAATTTCCACTGGCTGTCACCGTCGCCAGACCTGTTATCATCAACAGCAAAGCACTGCACTAATTAATGATGTTTTCTTTAATAAGGGTTTGATTAGGTAATTCTTAGGGAAAGCAATGAAAAAATAGACGATGCTGCAGTAATTAGTAAGCGTGGGGAATTAGGACAGAAGAACGGTCAACGTATTAAAGCCAGTTCAAGCATTAGCAACTATGGCTATGCCAAAACTTTGAAAAACTTACTCGTATCGTGCTCACGCCAAGGTACAATGACCACGACTGAAGATTAAAACTATCAGCGCAATTAGAAGCATTAAGGCGATCGACTATACACAAAAGTTTCTTTGAATTTTTCGCAGCATGGCCTACATATTTAACGACAGTATAAATTTAGTTTAAAAAAATATGACAATATTTAGAGGATATTTTTTATATCGTACACATCCTTACTATGAAAAGATTATAAAATACGAAGTTCTTCGACTGACCAGGGCGTTTCGAGGTAAGCAGCCCACTGCGTTAGTAGAAATCATTCTATCACATCCTCCTATCACGCATGTAGCCTTCAACATCATTGATGGCTTAAAATCAAACAGTCCTATGCAATGATAGCAAATGCAAGGTACAAAGGTTTCCCTCAAATACAAGTAAGCGTTATCACAGGCAATGACAGCACATACATAAGCGTAGAGTTTTAGTGTACTTGATGGCTACGTAAGGGTAATGTTCGTCATCATTATGCGGCTCCTAGAGCAAATCGAATTTGTACGGAAGATTAAAGGAGGGAGTCACAACTTATCGGCTTAACAATATCTCGACTATATATTTCCGTGATAGATTAGTGGATAACGTGTTTGCGTGTCGTGGTCTAGGCTCGAACCCATAGGACATAGACAGACTTGTTTCGTGTTAGGGTCCAGCTGTAAGATGGATGGAAAATTCGAAATATACCGTAATACACATCCGACATGTTACGGAAGAATACCACTGGTGATTTTTATACATTTATTGCACTGCAGATAGCAACAACAAGCGTGTAGAGGATTCTTTTTATGAGACTGCACGGCGGAAATTCAATTTATATTTCCGGCTAAGTGCTGTAAAGGAAGCCGGGCTGAGTGATGCAGAAGATATATTACAAGCAAGAGGAACAAAGGGTTGGTTTTTCAGAAACATGGCCAAATACTAACCTTATTTAGATTTTGTGGGAACCAAAACGTACACGGTGTTACGTGTTGGTGCTAATTACGCATAGTTCTGTCATAGAGTTGTAAGCAACAGTGTAGAAGTAGCGTTAACGTTAGACGAAAACAAAGTTATCATCTCTTTCTCACCTTATTAGCTTCTCCAAGTTACTAATTAAATAATTGACTAGAGGTTAGGGATGATATTCCTGTTTGATTCGTACGTTTATTTATCCGGTTAGGTCGTAACTATTCAAGATTTTGAGTTTGAGACAATTCTTTGCAAAAAAGACTTATAAAGCTCTTGGAGCGATTCTAAGATTTTTTGTTCTGAAGTTATACATACTTCTATTCATGGCCATCATAAGATACTGAGTTCAAAATAATTTAGCCTATTATCAAGATAATATTGCATTATCTACAATTCGTTACCTCTGGGTAGTAATTAGAGGTCAGCTCAATCAATCAAATAATAAATCTTAAAACAATAATAAGCAATAGCAGATACTTGAAAATAGGACTTTTGTCCTTTTTTTTTTTCAATTTACAGCATTGGGTGCATTAAACGTATTAAGTGAAATTTGCCAACCATGTGACCAAACAATAGGCAACCGTTCAAAATCGGCTACTCAGTGAGCGGTTAATCACGGGCTAGCACGATGAAGCGGAAATTGATATCTGAGCAAACATCGATGCGCTGCCCATTGGAGAGAAAAGTAGACCTGTAGGTACCCTATATCGAAGGATGTATAGGAACCGATATCCTCTAGAACGTATAGAATACATGTGATACCCATATAGAAAGAAATGAACGTCCTGATTCCATCAATTATATATGCTTAGCTTATAATTTTTGATGATTTCGATGTATTTTGAATGGCACAGATTAGCGAAGATTTTTCCGCAACCTTGAAAATTTCGTTCATGAAAATGCCTTAAGCGTGAAAATAAGTTTCCCTTTTTCTGACGCCATCCCGTTTTCCAGCAAAAAAACCTAACGCTCAAAATATATATTGTGTAATCGCAGACACCCTTTCATTATATCTGGTGAACAAAAATGTACACGAAAATAACGAAAAAAAAGTTTTAAAAACTAAGGCCATCTAATACGAAACTGTTATTTGGCTCATGGCAATGGCAGTGTACCAAAAGCAGATGGGTAAAAACAGATGCAAAAGGGTAAGAATGTTGCTGCTTGACACTTTTACGCGAATGTAAAACTAGCCGAAATTTCCTGCGACGACGCTGCTTCAATTGCGGACAAAGCACAAATTATATCTATTATTTCCTATTGGTAAAAGTGATCTTTCGAAGCCTACTAAAATCAACTAAAAATCAGAAAGGCCATGACAAAAGTAAACTTATTTAATAAAACTAGCTTATCTCGTTCTACATTTCTACAGATGATTAACAGAGGATAACACAAAAACACGTGCGTTTAATCGCTTGATTCATATGTTTTCGAAACAGCGAAAAGCTAACAGGCGTTGTAACAGAATCTTAACTCAAAAACTCATAAGAGTAGGACTATATATAAAGTTTTCGTAGTTCCACGTAGTTGCGGTTTGCCTGATAAATAGAAGCAATGCGCCCAACAACACGAAACGCTGTCCCAGCAGCGCAATTATGTGATTTCGGCCTTTCTTCTAAAAAATCAAAAAAAAAAAAAAAAGATCTTTGAAGACTTCAGTATTTGTATATAAGAGTTACTAAACAAAAAAGTATTCCATGTTTCGGCAGAACCCTGATCGACCGTGACGCCATGATGAATTCGTTCAATGCACGCAAATAGGGGACTGCACGATGTTCACATATCAACGTTAGAGCAAAGTTAGATTGATCACTGGACATGCAACGTTTAAGGGGCTTCAATGAACAAGCGTAATTATCTCATGGATGTTATAAGATCTACTTAGAACTTAAAGACTGCATTTATAGCGAACGTAGATGAAGCAAAATATATTCCTAGATCATATTAGTAACCGACAAAGTCTGCTGAGAACGATTAAACAAAAAATTAGCAAGTTATATCTACCATGTTTACCATATAAAGCATACTATCCATGTAGTAGTTCTAGACAAAAATGCTACAAAACATAATATATAATTAACAATATATCAAGATGAGAAAAATCGTTGTTATTCTGATTATAATGAAACATTATGGTATTAAAGATTGAACGGGAACAGGCGTTCTTGTATGAAGTCTCTCCCCCCCCCCCCCCCCCTACCCACACGTAAATACTATAGTGCGTAAGTAGTCACAGTACATTTTTTTAGTGCATGGCCTTAACAGATATCACCAGATTTCTAATTGGACGAACAGTGGTTGATAGTAACGTTAGAATGATTTTAGCTGCTCAAAGCTATTGATCTTTTTCGTGCAGTCCATCCTGAACAATTTCACCAGTGGTATATGCTGCATAGAGAACACAGACGTGCACAAATGGCACACACATCTGGTCCACAGCCATCGGAATCCCGCGGACGGTCTCACGCGGCGAATTTGGACATAATACTAGCATAATGTAATCTCTTTGTGTTGTATACTTCGTCTCACTCTTCTCCCATCGTTCGGTTGCGCCTCTTGCGTTCTTCTTATCTATTGTCTCATAGGACGGCGGCGTTCTTTTTGCGCGTCGGCCAACCCGGGTGCTCTCTTTCCCTCCCTCTATCAATCGCTGTCTTATGACGGCAAGCAGAAAAAAGGAAACGAGTCCGAAGGGCTTATTGTCCTTTCTATTGGCTGTACGTACCCGTCGATGGAACTATATTTATCGCGCCGTCACCACTTGAACCGCCGCTACCTGCACTCGAGGCTCCCCCCGGCGTCACGGGTGGCACCATGGGCGACAAAGAAGAAATAAAGCTAGAAGCTGTTGAGTCTGTAGGAAATCCTGGAAGCTGTGTGGGCACTGGTCTGACTGTGGACGAACGAGTAGACGAAGAGTAGGCAGAAAGTCGAGGTAGTTGATATTACCGATGGCGACACCGCCCGTTCCGCCAATGTCAGCAGGACGTGAAGAAACGTGAAGAAAAAAAAACAAGTCAGAAAGCGATCGTAGCAATGATGAATCACTGATAGCAACAGTTACAATAATACAGCAAGTACTATAATAATAATCACGATTGGAAGAACCAACATAGAGCTCTGTTGGGTTAGTCAGCCTTATGTAATATCCATTGGCGACATAGAAGGAAAGGAACGGGGCAACTGTAGGGGTTTCGCTATGTCCGGCGTTTGAGAACGCTTTGCTCACTGTTGACTGTCACAATACGACAACGAAAAGGAAGGTGGAACTGACAACAACTGTTTAATGTCCTTGGCCCTCTTACCTGAGCTATCTCATTATTTATAAAGTTCAAAGGTGCGCACGAGCGAACATGATCGTTGCTTCTATATATAATAACTGGGTGTATATAGGCGACTTCAAGGTATTGAGCTTCACTTCTTTCAGATTACCTCGTTTACTTACTAACTGATAGTCATAGAATACAGAATAGAGATAAAAAAAAGTTGCCATCCTTTAATTATATAAAAGTAGGAAACGTATAGGGTTGGTATAATCAAGCCAAGATAAACAGTAAGCATTATGTCGACGTCTACAGAAAGCAGAACGCGATTTCGATTGGCAGTACCTAGCAATTATCTTGCTAGTGGACATATAAAGTTATAAGTCGTTAATAAACAGATATCCTAATAAATAACCTCGAACTCTGGACCTATGTGTTCATAGTCTAAAAGAGAAAGTATAGTGTCTGTACAATGTCTTATTAAGGTGCAATTGATTCACAGTATCTTGCACAATGCACGTAAGACAAACGTACAACGACGTATAGCGAAAATTGCCTTTCCACTTAAAGATGAATTTAACACCAATGATTTTTGAGGTTGCTTAGCAAATACGGTGTGAGCCAGAAGAAAAGCCTCTTAGGCCTATTATATATCTATGATATTTAGCAATATTTATATCATGAATATTGTACGATACAGTGCGGCTTCAGGTAAATATACGTAATGTAAGACGCATCGAGTTCTGCTTAGCGCAATAAAAAAAAAAAAAAAAAAGGCGAATTTCTTACCCTGAGCTTTCGTCCCGTGGAACAGGAGCATGTACGTGAGTAACGCTCCTTTGATAACATACATCGTGTCTCTAATAGCGCTCTAAGCCTGCTAACGGCAAGATATTCCTCGCTTTGTTAGAATACACAGGTTTGATCGTAAGTTTGGAAATGTGCCTAAAACGTATTGAGCAGTCACGGCTTAGCTTGCTTCTGGCGGGCCCACAAACTGTGCCCCGGATTTTATTCGGCTAGCAGGGTCTTACCCGCTGTCATATACTTGCATATAGTAAATCAGACGAATCATACGTCAAAATGTGAACAAATTGTATGGACGAAGACCCATAGACTAGACCAATGACAATACAAACCAGATCACTTCGCGGATGATGTGTATTTACGCGAAATGATGATGCTGCTACACCTGACTGAGGCGACGTGTGGTCGCAACAATTGAAATGACTTGTGATTGAATGTAGAAAGCCTGCGAAACTGAGGGTGATGATAATAATACCAATAATAACGCGATTGCTGTCGTAATAACAATACTCAGTAATAACAGAAAGCAAACCTACGCACATCGGTCTCCGTTTTGATCTAGCTTAGTTATCTATACGAACTAGGAATACTAAGCTCGCCGTCCATGGAGCAAAGCCATAACCGCTAAGGAGATGATGGCAGCAGGGGCTACTTGATCACACCCGTCAGTTGGACTATAATGTCCTTTTGAGGGTCCTAAGCACGTTGCCTATGTACGCTTTGCTTATAATATATACAGCAATCACGTTGGTGGAGTGAAGGCTGAATGCATTATCAGCCCATCTAGGTGAATAGAGGAAGCAGGCGTAAAATATAAACAGATAGACCCTACAAAGTAACGCCATATGTTTCCAGTTCAGCAGCAAAAACCCACCAGCGCTCGCCAATCCAGCAAACAACCAGAAGTAGTCAATGCTTAACTACTCAGTCCTTAGGCATCGTCAGGGCAGCATGCCAATCAAAACAAACTGTTTGGTTTCCTCAAGATGTTGCAAAGTACATGGACGCAGGAACACACATTCGTTAAACCTATTGTGATGAAGGTTGATGGGGGCTAACTGCTTGGTTGCTGACAGACGACGAACGGAAGGCCTTTTCCGTTGCTGTCGCTGCTACTGAGACCCAGCTGCTTGGTTTTCTGCTGACCTGCCTAGCTACTTGACGTCAAGCGGGTTGGCAGCCGCAACGACAACGATAAGAACAGTGGCAGGAACACAGCGACGCCTGCATAAAGGACATCACGATGACGTAAAGCCAGTTACCCATTTAGCTTTAGCGAGCTAGAAAATACTGGCCGCTTAGCAAGTTTGAGTGAAGGATGAAGCATTGCCTGTCACTATTGACATATGTTATGCCTCGGCGCGGAAACCGAACGCGAACGAATCCGACCTGAGAGTCTCCTTTCGATACGAGGTGATATTGCGAAGTGGTAGGGAAATAACGTGAAGCTGGTAGCTGATAGCAAAATGGTTGTTTAATCTACGTACAAAAATGAGTGAACAACTGTTGAGCGAGAGATTGGGTGGTCATTTTGTAGATTCTTAAAATCAAACAAAATCTCTAAATAATTTAATAACAGATTCGACAGTTTGTGAAATGCTCAGGTCCCGCAAAGGTTACTCAAGCACAGAAAATCGATTTTTTTTTTTGAAAATCATAAATATTAAGGGGACGTATATTGGTTAAATTCAATATACAGCATTATACGGCGTGTAAATAAGCTCATGTAGATGTTTGTGCTGAATTATATTATTAGTGATAAGACGCTGCATTTTTTCTGTGATCGTTTGTATTTACTAACTCATAGTAGCTCTCGGCAACGAACACAGAAAAGGCATCGCGTAAAAGATAAGTTTTCATTGGTAATGAAAACGGTCGTTTAAGCAGCGTACCCGCTGACTTGACGTATGGCAGTATATTCTTAACCGTAAAGTCGCTTAATTTTACTATCGTGATGAAATACGACATTATACTTCTCAAACGATCACTTTTCAGCATAAACTCATGACGAAACATTGACACAGTTGAACCACGAAGTACTCCCCTACTGGCATTTCCTAAATACTCATCAATCTACAAGTGAGTTTGTGCAGACTAGATTTAGCGGCTTCAGCAATAGCTGCTTAAAGTAGTGCATGTATAATGAGGAGATAGATGAAGCCATAAATGAGGCTTATTCGTACAGTGTGCAAAGTTCCGATTAACCGATAGTGCGTGTCCCGCCTCAATAAGGTCACTCTCTAAAATATGATATGGGTAAGTACTTTTGAGTGCCTTATTATTATTTATTCCAATTTGTAATCGGAAAGGCTAACTATTTTCCGATCCAATTATGGTTGCGTACTTTGGCATATCTTCGAAATCTCACGTAGATATGTTCTGCCGTAGATGAGACATTTTTTGTATTCCGCACGTTTGCATTAGCCTTTTTGACTACGAGCAAACTCGTCTGCCGGCACCTGCATCAGAACTAAATTGAGTATCAAACTATATAACAATTTTATCGAACACAAATAATCTCTGCTCTAAGCGGGTTTTAAAGTAGGACGATTGCAGTAGCAAGATACCCTTGCGGAACTGTATCAGTTTATTCAGATTACGGCCTAATGATAGTCCTTGTTGCAAATTGCTAGTTTATCCAAATGGAACGGCCAATGATTTAATCAAGACTGGTGAACCAGTCGTAACTAATGATGCCAGGCTAAGCATTCGACAGTAAATTCATTTAGCATTTTCAGGGCGATGTTTGCTTGCAGATATCAGGAGAAAGAACAAACTTTCCCGCCTTGTTGGCCATGTTTGACAGCTCTTTCTGCTGCATATGATGATCAGGGAAATCATCACCCTCGCTCCTAGTTTGTAACGCGCGTACCTAAAACAAAACTAGCTCTGGTTCCTACATTTAGTGATTTTTAGTGGCAAAAATGAAGCGAAGTTCAGAAAATTGTAATAATTTGTGTCAGGTATACACAAACCTCGCTTGTTGTGATCGATACGCTACAGGGGTATGTATGTATGTCCTTCTTCGGCTCTTCTACTTCACTCGTCGGGTGCGCTATTTACCTGCATTCAAATCTGCATCACTTAAACATTAGTGAGCATTCAGTAGACGTACGTTCTTGAACAGGTCAATTACATAAACAGAACTAACTAAGCTAGACATGTCGAACGCCCATGGAGACATTCTGCTACTTTACTAAACTGCTATTTTTTTAAACAACTTCTAGAAAGCATCGTACAAAAAAAAGGTATAGTTTCCTAAATATCGGCCATGTGAGATAGAAAAAAAATTCTCAAATGTATGTCTTTCTTTATTAAACTGTGTAGCCTTCTGGATTCAGAACCACCCCGCTCTGAGTGATAAAACGCCTCTAAGCGTCTGTGTAGAGGGACTGATCGATGGCGATCCAGCCGAGCATTTGCGTTGCGGAATCGCGCTTACCTGGGACTTCCTATAAACGACTCAATTTATTTTTTGTTGGCGAACGCACCTAAAATGTCTTACGAATCTATTACTGCAAGAATTATACGATCTCTATAAACGTTTTAGACGAAATAGAAATGAAAAATTTATTTAAGGGCAGTTGTTTCAAAGACTATTAAGAAGTACTTGAAAGGTGATCTTTTAGTTATTCTACCGATTCTTTCTATATTTTGCTGGCTTTCAGTATATATATATATATATATATATGTATGTATATATACTTAAAAATAGCATAACATTAAGGTTAGCGACCACCTTGTTGGAGTTGTTCAAAGGTAGCCATTTAGAATAATAATTTTATATAATAAGTCTAATTTTTTTTATAATTTTCTAGCTAATTTTTGCTTAATCGATTAGATAAGTTAGTATAACATGCAAATGCTGGAAAATACCGCGGGTCACATTTAGAAATTCGTTCAAAAAGGATTTCCTTTCCTACCGAGACGCGTTCACATGGAACTGCTAGTCTCGGCACGGATTTGCTTGTATTTCACAGTTTTTCGGTCCTGTCTGATCAATTCTCCTGTGTTTTTCCAAGCCGTCTGTCCAATCTAAATGTTTCAAGCTTTGCATCCGGTGTTGGCGCTAAGTTTTGCAGACGATTGGCTTTTACCACGCAAACGAGTTCAAGTACTGAATTGAATTAAAGCTAACGTGGAGTTTTTTGGCGCTTCTAATTCAAATGTTTCTGAGAAATCGAACAGTGAAAGATACTTCTTACGATAAAGGCACTAAAAACGTTTGGGATGTAGCTGATACGCACTCATAAACTAGAAATGTTCCGAAAATTCTAGCCTAGAAAAAAAAAACACTAAAAGAAGCTGTTTACCAAGACGGACTGTATCGAATCTGACAAGCGTCAAGCTCTTCCGTTGTACGGTACATAAAAGCGCGCTCGCGCCGTGTAAGCCTAAGCAAGGACTGCAAACCTCAGACTCGTCAGGGTTAGATCACGTCGAATTTTTGCTCATATTGAAAAAAATGCTCCCGTCGAAATGGTGAGACTTTTCGACACCGAGGAATCTTGATATGACAGCTTGGTACGTCTACTCAAAGTAGCCCATTATTCCCAAGTATGATGGATAGCTAGGAGCTACACACCTCCCTTATACTTAGGTAAGTGGAGGATCCTCGGAATGATTGTGTTTATGACAAGACAAAACCTCCGACAGCTCTGTGATATAACGTATGCGAAGTAACCTGTAGAGCATGTTTATTATCAAAACTAAATTTGCGCCTACAACTCCGTCTAATAGATGAACAGACGCCGGTTGCAAATATACTCGATCACAGTAGAAGGGAAATGTTGGACGTTACCAAGGGACGCTGCCAATGGAAAGTGAGTCATATCATTTTTGCAACCGTCTTTTACAGACATTTTAAGAAACCAATACTGCGAAGTGAGCTGTGATCACGTGTCGTTTTATGACATTGGTATATATTACTTACAAAATTAAACATACGATACATATCTCTGCCAGTTGCCATTATGCAAACGTTGCGACTTCGATCTACTTTTAACGAACCTTGGTAATTATAAAACACATACGGTTACTATTACTCGGGCTGGATAAATATCTAGGCACAATATATTTACATCTATAGAGGCGCCCGAGGAAATAGGCCTATTCAGACCCATTTTTATTGTGGTGAAACAACCTAAGCAATTCCTTGTGAGATTCAGGAGACACATAAACGTCGAGTGGCGTTCACCACTCCGTGCCTGGGTCTGGGATATCGAGCATGGAGGGAGGCCTATTTTCCTTGATATTTATTAAACTAATTTTTTTCTCAAGCGTTATAGCCATATATCATATACACGTACACGCATTTAGCGATACAGGCGTTCCCATAGTCGCGACCACTTATTCCCTGAGTCCTCTAGAAATCACTACATAGCAATCATATACATAGCTAGAATTATATACACGAAACGTAGAAAACCAGTTTACTGATTGGTCTGATCTGCAACGAATGAAAATGACTTAGCTGGAGGTAGTTGAGTCATTTGAAGTTCTTTCAACATCTAACATCTTTTCCTGACTGAACTTGAAACAGATAGCAGTATTTAGTGCAGTACGAAACAAGCAGGGCCTAATCGATGCCACTGGAATAACTGGCGAAGCGAATTAATGAGGGATTATGATACCGACGATAGAAGGTAACTACTCGCTACTCCGAAAGAACAATAAAAGGGTAAACTTTAACAATAAACAGAAGAAAGGCGCGTAGCCTTTTTGGAATTCAAGTTAATTCAGTTGACACGATAAAAATAGTGTAATTTTTGTATTGAAAATAAGTCAAAAGGCGTTTCCGTTA
Organism: Varroa destructor; assembly: GCF_002443255.2. Classification (NCBI taxonomy): domain Eukaryota; kingdom Metazoa; phylum Arthropoda; class Arachnida; order Mesostigmata; family Varroidae; genus Varroa; species Varroa destructor. Next base: position 52,679,271 of record NW_019211454.1, on the reverse strand, counting down.
TACCGAAATATATACATATATATATATTTCGACTGTTCCAACTTCAAACGATTCATTTATTTAGGATTTTCCCTAAATATTATTTAGGATTATTAGGAGAGCTTGATTAGCTATTTAGGAGAAAGATTATTCGACAATGTGATATATTTGTCAACTAGAAAACTCAGCAGTTGCATCGCTGAACGTAACATTCTGATCTTATTTTCACCTAATTTTCGCTGGCGTTTGCAGAAAAGGTGGATGAGAAGGCAAGGCAATTTAAACTCCTACCATACATATGTGAACGCAAAAATTATGGGTGGCTTCTAGCGCTGAATTAGCTTAAATCTGAAGCATTGTTTCGCAGTTACGTTAAAAGAGCAGACGGACATCGTTTACCTATTTCAACTTTTGATTTTAAGAACAAGAGTAGGAACTGAAGAATACTTTTTGCATTACACCTCGCCAATTTCCTATCTCATAGCACAAGAACGACCCGTTTGCTTTGGGAAAAGGATTCCGAACTCAGCGACCAACTAAACGACCTCTGACGACCTCTACGATAGCGGCGCTTGCAGCTAAAGCTTCTCACCTCACACACGAAATAGTTCGGATATCTTCACGTGCTTAGGAGTACGTCAAGATTAAGCTGATTGGGTACCATAAAAGCCCAACTACTTGGGGCGTTGCATTGGACAACTTATCATTTGAAACATACTCCTGGACCATTGGCAATGGTTACTCAACGTCTAGTGAAATGTCTTTTATTTATTCATTATTATTTTTAAGCAAAAATTAGCTTTTTATTTATCTGGCCAACCGATGATCCCAAGACTCGACTTATCATTGCTGTGCCACTAGAGTTGAAAGGCGTTGTGGCGAGGTTTGTCGGTATTTTTCGCACGCCTTATGTATATCTGTTTAGTTATGCGCACTACCTCTGTAAGGAGTCACGTATAAATAAATAAAGCTTCGTTCGTCCTAGTTTATCCTTATTTAAGTTCAAATCATTGCCAAAATTTGATTTAGTCTCCATTCGCCTATAACTACGATAGCAGACGAACTTTTTAAGGGAGAGGGAAAAATGAAGAAGATGACGGATGGTTGAAACGGTTATTTCTTGCAAGATTGTTGCCGGGTGGTGTGTCTAGGCTGAGAAAAAGGCCCTATGTGTATAACATGAAAAGGAGCTTCTTTAATAGCAATGTTATAGAGCTTCAGCCGTGGTGTCACGGACTTGTTCAGCCTGAGCGACAGTAGGACTGAGAATTAGACGAACAGCGTAAGATCGGCCATCATAAGACCTGAAGCATAAGACCGCTAGGAGAGGCTGACGCAACGTTCCATTTAGCTTCTACCAGCAGTGGTCGATCTCGCACGAATAACTTGTCCAAACCGATGAACCTCGTACCGCTTTTACATAGAAAATCTGCATCTTCCCGGCTGGCCGGCGCAGCGGGGACAATTTCCAATTGTCCAACTGAACGTTCGCTGGCTAACAACAGTGTAATTATCTTTATTCGATCGTCGACGTGGAGTGGCGTTAATAACAACAGTTAACGCATGACTGCTAGTAACTGGAATAGAGGTCAAGGTATTGCTGGGTCATCTTTCAGCCGGTAATTGCCGATCCGTTTTAAACTCATGTGAGAATGACGTGCGCTTGTTGTTCATTCACAAAGTTCGCTGTCACTCGATTCTACAGATCGCGGAGATTAGCAGAATAGAGATAGATTTTTCAGGGAGGATCAGTCTTCAGAGCGAACGCCAGGTAAATTTCATGGTATTTGTAAAAAGTAAGATGTTTTACAATTAAACATACTGACAAATTTGAACCGATTAAATATGTATCCGATAAAATTAATGTCTCTACAAGGTACACGCTATATCGTTTTGGCTCAACTATGCTAATACGGCACAACTATAATAGATGACCGTTTGAAATTTTCATTCTTTGATAACATACAATGTAGTATATTCCAGTGACGAGGCTAAGTAAAATGAACGGAAGAATATTGCCACTTAGTTCCGCTCTTTTCTTACGCATACAACGAGCATCAATGACTATGTAAGAATATAAAAAGACTATATAAAAGACTATGGGCGTGCATATGCTAGTTGGACGAACGGCCAGTCTTCCAAGAATTTAGCGCGAACGGAATCGTCCTGCCGCCAGCGTCTTGCATGTCGCCCACGGCTCAGATTTAGAACTCTATACAGGACAAATACCCTAATTACGTTTTAGCGCAGGATCAGCACCGTGTCCTTTGTCGAAATGGCCTTTCGGAAAGACAAATGCTTTTAGCAACTATATAGAACTAGTTTCTCGACTCAGAAGAAACGAAAATAGATTACATAGCTCCATACATATACCTATACATAACTATACGTCTAAAGTTTGAAAAACTATTATATTATTTTTTAAATGAGTTTTTTTGGCAGGTCTCTTAGCATTTCGTTTGCGGCACTCCCTTGCTATATAGCTCATTCTATACTTATCGTACTATAAGTGAGCTCAAATAAAAAAAATTGTATTTACACTTTTTTTTTTACAGCGAAATAATACTTCCCATATTAAGCAGATTGCCCGCCAACAACACAATCTCTGTGACTACAGAAAGTTATCAGTTTTATATCACATAGATGTTTCCTTTTTCTTCTGTCCGATTTCGTAAACAACGCCAGTACTACTGCACTATCACGGGGATCCTCCGTCCAGTTGTGGCACGTATTTTAAAAATATAACCAATTTGAATCGGACTCCATCACCTTCAATATTGAGACCACCATATTGCTTTTTGAAAAAAAACAACAAAATCACTCATAGGAGATAGAACTAACTGGTCAAAAATATTGGAAGAACACAACGGTGATGCCATCTTCCGAGCGTTCACGAAGACGAGCAGATGACTCATTTAGGCTTTTATCCTATGGTCGTCCAAAGCGAATTGCTATGGCGCGTCGGCCACGTAGAGCTCCACGTCCAGACGCCGTTCCCGCGAGGGTCATCAGAGGCAGTCACCGTGGCCCGTTACGTAATCGGAGACACAAGCGAGCTCGACGGATCACAGAAGTTATGCATCCGCCCGCACCTCCACCTTCTCCCTCTGTGAGCCTTCCCCGAAACTCAGCAACTGCAGAAGGTGGCGATGGATGGTGTAAAACTTAGTAAAGCTGAACAGTCCCCTCTTCAGTCTCGACTAAACCGACTGTTTATCCGTCCACTATTGTTTACAATAAACCAACAAAACTTATGGCCCTAGCTTAATGCAAACAAGATTGAAAAGCTCGTGACATCTGATCGCCATCATGAATGTGCGTGCTAAGGGCGCGGCAATTTTCAAATTTCCCGATGAATCCCCCGAAAAGATGTGCCGGTCTTTCTGGGCTCGAACGAACAAGTAAATTTAGAATGAACTCGCGCAAGTTCATTGAGGAAGCTAATTGAACCGATACCAGTTCATCTGTGGTTTTCAATGATAGGAATCAACCTCTCCCTCGCTATCATTTTTCATTGCTCGTGTGGCACTGATATGCTGATCAATACTTTACTCGTGATTCAGTCGATTCAGAGAGTAACCGGCTGCCTCTTACGTCTTCTGGGTGATAATGTATGAAAGCCCTAGGCAAATGTGTCGCTGTTCCACCCGAGTGACGTCGACGATGACTTCAATACGATGCGTTCTACGGATTTTTTATAGTAAGCGAGGTGTTGTCATAGAAAACCATAGCTACAGCTAGGTAAGGATGCGCAGAAGAAATTCTTACAGTCGGAATTAATCTCGGGGTTACGACTTCTGTAAGTCGAAGGCCATAGTGATCGATTGGCTTCTTCCGCCGGCTGCATGAAAGAACACGACAAAGGATATAACAAAGGCAACCAAGGATACTTCTAGTAAACGAACAGATAGACTTGTACTAACAGGCACAGACTGCGTAACAAATAAACAAGTCCAGCTTTATCGAGCCATAAATGCCGCCACCGTTGACCCAAGTAATGGTTACTTAACTTTCGATAAAACTTTAGGTTCTCCACGACATATTGTAAGTATCCATAGGGCATATTAGGACAGGTCATAGTCGTGGGTTTTCACGAGATAAGCAAGCAGGCTCGACCCAACAAATTGCTCAGACACAACCATGCTGCACTTGTTGTCGTATGTATGCTTTGAGAATCGCATAGTCGACATGCAAAATAGGTGACTGGACCAGGATTTGGATGGTAGTCGTGAAGCGTTGTACAATTCAGCCAATCCATCTATGAATAGGGAAATTTTCGATAAATATGGCGTTTTTCTATTTCATAGCGAAAAAGGACATTACAGGAACAGACTTGTGCGTAAACGAAGATAAAACTGACAGTTTATAGCGTGGCTATGTATTCCAAATACTTACGTTTGTTTTAGATAGTAGTATAATAAAATGTACGTCGGGCTCCATACTTCTCCTTACATAAACAATCGGGCTGCGTGCTCAATTGTCCACACATCAGTGGCCTCACGCAAAAGTTGTTATGCAGCACAAAAATATACAATTAAAAAACTGTAGAAAATAATTTATTAAACATAAACAGAGTAGAAAAAGATTAAAACCAACGCGTGAGACTCTTTGATCTACTAAACTACAACTGATATGATAAAAGGTTAACAGGTACAAGCATGAACAGAGTTTTTTAGGTTCACAAACGTTTCCCAGTTCCGATCTTAGCTAGTGTAGTATGTCATGCTAATAGTGATTCAGGTGAAAAAATATTACGTTCCAGTTTACGTCTCGCTGCTTCTCTCTTTTGACGCGCACCCTTTTAAGTGCACGCTAACATGAGCTCACTCACATTAGGTAGCAATAAAGGACTATATGAGACTCGCGTTTATATATATTATATATACACAGACGTATATTTATACATATATCTGTTGCCAGAAGAAATACCCTTTCTTGATCTACTCCATCCCTGTTTGTGTGCTTTGACATTTATGTGAAATAGCCTCAGGACTCCATTCGGTTAGCTGAGCGGCGTGACCCCGCCCTTCGTCCTCCTATCTGGACATACGCTGGTCCATCGCTGCTGCTACATCTTTTGTGACGCGGCTTGTCTACCGTCCACCAACGATGCTGACGACTTCTGAAAAGTTGACGAGCTGCATTTCCACCGTAACATTCCCTTAAGCTGCGTGCTACCTAGTACGCACATTCGCCCATGCTGGTTTCTTTCCGTCAATTCTGTTTGCTTCTGTTATCATTATTCTGCTGGTCCTTACCCAAATCAGAATCCCATTTCAAGACTCTGATGAGCCCATTGCCACGTTGCTACTGATAGATATGGGAAGTCGCTTCGGCTCGTATCCTGAAGGTCGACCGACGTCATCGACCACATTCAGCTTATTTGCGTCTGAATACGTATGCATGTTCTCATATATATGCGGATACTTGCTGGTATACGTTGCGTGTTTCGATAGTTTGACCTTCTTTCGAAGTAAATTCTGGCGCATATTGAAGTTTATTTCTTCGCTCGCCTTTACTTTGTTCGTTACCCCATACTCTAGATGATCCTAGGCTTCAGTACTGATGACAACGACACCACATTCAATTATCGCGATGAAAATGACATTCGGCGACTCGCCCGTTGAAAAACAGTTTTTGCTCTTGTAGCACCCCCGACGAAGCATGAGGGTGAGTTAGGATGAGGTCATCCTTACAGATGGGGACCTAAATGTGGGGCCGTTTCTGTATCTGTGTGCCGACAAGTAAATGCTGTGTAATTTGGGCGTTACCGGTGGTCGCTATGCGACCCGCACTTTTCGGTAGTGCACAAGCAGAGTTGACTTGCCCTTTTAACATTCGCATGAATTGCTAGCTACGATTAGTAAAGTAATAACAATATCAGCGTTACAGGCTGCTGTTTGTTTGCCAGCCGGCGGTAGTATATGTTAGACGAGAAGTAAGAAAGGTATGCTATTAAATGGAGCCTTGTCTTTCCGTCTGTTAGAAACTTCAAAATGAGAAATCTGTGCGTGGTACTACTGATTGTGTCTGTTTTCGCAGACGGGCCACCCGACACTGAAGCATAGTAAATTTTAATCAGACCTATTGAAAGGTCCTTGGGTTTTCATGTCCGTGATGTATCGACCGACTTACGGCTGTTCTAACCTAACTTCGATTATGCCTGGGTAATATAGACCACGAAAATAGCGGTGAACATGTAAAGAGCTCATTGTTTCCGAAGTGGCACAAACAACGACGGACTAGATGTCAATTTTTGTATTTTTTTTTCCTGTAACGTTATAATTAATCACCTGAGATTGCTTATTTGTCTTTTATAATATTTACTTCTGTTCGCGTATATCTACTGTTGAGCAACTGGATCCCGAAGAAGCTAGCCATGCCCACCCAAGCAAGCAATTCTTCGCCGCAGACAAGAGGTGTTAAATGCAAAAAAAAAAAGATGGTGTAACCGTTCAATTGCCGTCCAATCTAGAATATTGAGACGAAATGAGTTTTAATTTCTCTTTAATTATATTACACCACCTATAGCTCCCGCCTGTTTCAAACTGAATCCTTTCTATTAATTTTGTTCGGTCCTTTTTAGGTTTCCATAACTATAGATGGCTTCAATGGAATCAACAGCACAATCGTTCCGTCTTAGAACGATGTTATAATAGCGACTTCGACGACCTAGGTCCATTCCGTGTTTACGATGACTATCTATTTCTTTAGAAAACACTCCAAGCTTTTTGCATTTTAAGTAGTGCAACACTGCTTAAAATGATCTTTTTTTTTTTTAGACGTAGCATAAACAGTAACATTGTAGTATTATAAAATAGTAGTTCTGTAATACGTATTGGTAGATTCTCACATCTATATCATAGTTATATTACGTTCTTAATAATCTTTATAAAGGCTTATCTAAACAATTAGTTCTAACAAAGCGACACATCTCTCCAATCTGCGCTGATTGATCCTCCACCAGATCACCTGCATCCTCGTGTTTTCCAAAAAAGTGGCGAGTCGTGTGATGGGTTAATTGAACTAATATATTTATTATATCTGTATATTCACATAGCATGTTTATGCCGACTATATATATATATAGTAGCTGCATATAACTACTACTTTACTTTAAAAACTATCAGATATATTCAGTCATATAAGACGCTGATGCTGCGGTATTTTTCATCCTAAACACCAAAAACTGTAGTTTCTGGCGGCTGGTATCAGCAATCTATGACCACTAGCACTTCATTTGTTGCTGCGTTACTATTTTTATCTCGAAGCAGTAGGTGAAGGCGACTCATTTTACGAAAACGACGACCCGATTTATTATCTACTACTCAGCGCTGGCTCGTTTGTCGAGCGCGCTTTCTATTTCCTCGGCCTACTTTTGCGCCCAGAACTTTGCTTTCATTTATTCTACTTGTCCACCTGTCATTGTTTTTCTCGGATTTACTCTGTGAGTGCGGAGAAGTGATCCCTTGTGAAGGATCGACTGTGCGTTCTGCTTTGGAAAGACTTCTAGCTCGCATTGGTCCTCACACCCTTGGCCTCATCTACTCCCGTCATTTACTTGTCGATCTGAGCCTTCCATCGTCAAAACGCCTTCGACTATTTTAATGTCAGTTATCGCTTCTGTGTAGACTGGCTTGCGCAACGATAAACTGAAGATCTTTTGTCTTTTAATGTTTGTTCGGTAACATTGCAGACCTCTCCACAACAAACGATTTGTCGAAAGACAGATAAATAACACTTGGAGGGGAGGCACGGCCTTAATCGGGCATTTACACTTTCCATTGCAGCCACTTCGTCCAGAGAACACAATGTGTATCAACCAAATCATATACTCGCGCGAAACTCACGTGCGTACAAATCAAAATTATCGCTTCCTAGCTGATAGAAGATAAGTGGATAGAGATTTATGATGACCAAGCACGTGCCTGGGATCGGTAGCTTATTGTAGGTAAACTACACGGATAATAGTTAGAGCACTTGATCTCTGAATTAATATGTCTGCTACGCGTGAAGCTGCAAACATCGAGCGTCCTTTGGGTCTCAGGCAAAATGGTCAGGATTGCCATCGTAAAACTAGATTAGAGCGAATTTTTAGTGTTGTATTCTACTTAACATCAACTTATGTGGCCGCTGCTACTGCTATATGAGAGTGCATCTGTGAAGTATATAAAATCTATACGAGTGGGGGGTCCCCGTTTCGTTTCAAAGAACTCAAACGGGATGGGGGACTGCCATCGTTTGTAGAGATACTTACGTCAGGATAACGTTGAAGAGAAACTGACCTTTTATAGGACAAGGTGAAGGCATACGTCATTTTAAAAGTTCAGGTGTTTACACTCAGCGAAATATTTGATATTAAATCAGTTCTTCTAATGAAGGTAAGATTAGTTCTCCTGGAAAAAAGTTGCTAGACCTATTTATGATCCTATTAAGGACGAAAGACCCACAAGAACCATTTCTGGTTCAGCAATAAGCGGATTTTTTATGCTAATTAATACGAAGTAATAGTGGAGGAAAGATATCCTGTGTTGGAGAATGTATTCATCCGCAAATGGTCCGGAAACCTCCTCGAGCTTCTATATTGGAAACAGACAATGACTCCCGAAAGGATGTTTCTATGTAGAGCGAGAATTGTTAGATTAAGTATTATATATAGTCAATGAGAAAAAACGTTACGTGTTTACTGAAAACCGGAACGTTTTTGTCTGAAAAAGTTTGGATTCCATAAACTACTACAAACACTAAAAGAGGGCCTTATCTATATACATTCGTTTCCCGTCATTTGTGTATTGCCTATACCGGTGGATCGGTCTAAGTTCAAACTTGTTCAAGGGAGAAAAAAGAATCAATGCTAAACGAATGGAAACACTATAAATATAATGATATACATGTACGTTATCACAGCACGATAATTCAAATTTTTCAGTTAATAATTTAACGTCCTTCCCTAGCAGTCGGACGACGTTAGCAGTCCATCCACATCGTCACTTATAGCTTACGCTGAGGTACAATTCATCGATCATAAAAGTGTTTCATTTTTACAAATGCGACTGTTGAACCGAATGTTTGAACTACTTTTAAAAAGGCTGGCTTCGTTAGACTTCGTTAGACCATGCCGCACCATCATTCAACTCCTCTAAATTTTTAATCGTAAACCTTCATTTTCAAACAAACGAACGACCCAAGTCTAAGCCCTGATAAGTGGTTACCCCTGCATAGGTCGATCGAGGGTGTATTGGCCCTCCTTGCTATTGGTAGCTAGCGAGCTGCTACGCTTACTTTTCTCCGGCTGCCTTCGTGATCCTTTCTGCGAGCCTTTCTCTTCGCTGTGGCTACAGCAAGGCCACGATGCTAGTGCATCACGGCGGCTTCAGTGTCCTTGTCGTCATTATCGTCGATAAAAACTGCACCAGCCTACCAAGGACAGGACGAAGCAAGTACACATCTAAATCGGGTATGTCGTGTGATGTCTGTATTCGACTCGAAGAATTTCCACATGGCGACGCTGCCATTTTTACTCGTCTCAGTACCAAACGAACACTCTCGGAACTCACTCGTCGTACAGTTTCGACGCCAAAGCAGCTGTTGGCCGACTGCCAGCCGTGACGTCAGCAGATTGGTGGTATGCCGCGGCCTTCATCGAACCCCACGTCGTACTGTATGTTTTTCTGTTCCCAACGAATTTTTTTACTCCGTATGCCCCTCTGTCTCGGATGGATGCTTGAGGTAGAACACTTCTATAGAGTAGATGGCACACAAACCATTGTGTATTGCGCGCGGATATATGTACTAGAGTGTGCTAGATGTTCAGACGCATACCACCAGGAATCGGTTGGTGTTCGCCTCTGAGGTTTCGGTGTTCCTTTCCCTCCTCTATTGCGTTTCTCTTTTTCTATCAATATGTTTCATATCTTTGCCTCGGTTCGCGGATCTGTTACCTGGTTACGTAATTCGTCAACTTCGTCGTCTGCTGTGAATGGTCAAAAATATATCAAGTACATATAAAAGAGGGTATCTATATAACACTAAAACAATAAAAAAAAGTATATAGATTTTTTTAGCAATAACTTTTATTTATTTAATATACTATATACATTTAGCGTGATTATCTGCTGGGACATAGACCTATGTCGCTGTGAAGAAGGCAACACGTTTAACCCAGATCTGCCTGCCGTCAACAAAAGTGCCGCTTGTCTGAAAATCTCATCCAAAAGAGTAATGAGCAAATCGCGCTTTGGCCCAAAGTGTGATAGAATTATAGATAGCCATGCATCGACTTGTTCTTGATAGCCAGTAGCTTTTTATAGTTTCTACAGGTCACCGACATCATATTCTAGTCTACAAACAGCCACATATGTATGCACGTGTTGCAGGAAATAACTAATGCTTATTGTTATTTATACGCTACATAATAAAGATAGGTTTAGAATCTGTTGACAAATAATTTAGAATTCAAGCAACATTCACGAGGAAGAGCTCCATTTGATCTTTGTTTATTTTTTCCCAATGGAAAAACGACATACACGTTATATATTTTCATATAGCAAGCTGAAATTCTGTCATCTATATTTGGATAAATATAAGCATGATTCTTCATATGACAGTTTAGTACTGTGCGTGATCAGCATATCGTGAATTAAGGCTACACTGTTTACTACCGTTAATTTTCACTAACTTGAAATGGTTCTGGTTCTTAGTCCTACCCACCGAAGAAGGGTAGTGCGTTTCGACAACCGACGTGTTCCGTACGAGCCTATCTAGCGTCGGTAGCAGTTATTATTATAACATATTATCTTTTTAACTTTATACGTTCCTTGAATCTATCCAGTCGAGCATCTTCAATGGGCCAAATCTAAGGAGTTTTCAGCAAACAATCAGTGCGAACGAGTGCTGCACATTATCAGGTGGCTTTGTTACAGAGGTGTCGCCTCCCGGACCTTAACGAGCCTGTTTTTGAGCATCGACAGCCTTTCAACTTCTTGTCGACTGGAAATTAGTTCAGATACTTGTTTTTGTACAGGACTATTTTATGACACCTCATATAAATAAACTATCCATCTTTATCAAATACAACATCGCTAGACCTACCCTAAGAAGGCGGTTGACTGTGAGCACAATCTTCAAGCATTTCTAGACGCATTTTAGCACTAGTACATTACTCGGTGATACCCCGTAACGCAGTAATAAAGTAAACAAATACCCTAGTTAGTGAACCTGCAACGTCTATATGATTATGATCTGATGATGATTTTTTTTTGTTGATTTTTGTTAAGTTTAAAATAGGTTTCCACATAGCCCTGCGCGGCTTTTACGCGTGACGAACCGTAGGCCTGGTTGGTGTTCTTGTTTAGCTCGAAGTAGTCCTCGTACAGGCAAACCAACCGCTCCATTCGTCGACTACCTATCTGCAACGCCTCAATACAAAATAATAGAACGGACTATTGGCGATATTATGATTCTACCAGATCTGAACCGGGAACCACTTACCATTAGTAATTAGGCTTCTTCCTACTTTCGTTGTCGAACTGGCGCTCTTTACGTGACAGAATTGGTCGAACTGCCGTATCTCTTCTGTCAGTCTCATGAGCTTCTTTATTGTTACTGAGAGACTCGAGAGTTCTATTCGAGCTCCATACACGCGGTTGCAATCAGTACGTCCTGTTTGCCACAGGCACTGTGACTTCTTTGTCAGCAAATAGCTCTGCTAGCAAGTGAAAGCGAAACATGCTATCGAATAAGATTCTCCCTTCGGACGCTAGAAGTAAATACGGACAACCTGAGCGAACCTTGACGTGACAAGCTGGGCATTTAGTTGATATATCCCTAACAATTAAATACAATCAGCACCTTTTATTTAGGTCTTTTTATTTAGTAGTTGTAGTATCTGTCTCTGTTTTATTAGGAGAAACCTATCAGGCTCCAGACGTCCTGATAGACGCTCCATTCACTTTTTTGTCGTGTCAACAATATATCCTTGATGACATCAGTGGATCACTAAGCTGAACGGGTAGTTTGTGAAAATGATGCTGGTTAACATAAAAGGAACGCCGTATAGGTGTTAACTGCGTCTCACCTATGTTGGCATCATGACTGAGCAGCACACTGTAATCCCGTCAATAGCTTTATTTTATTATATTTGGACTATTATTACTATGTGAAAAGGTTTCTGAACTTATTTCTCTAGAGATGGCCAGGCACTTGGATCCGGAGTTGGAGCTAATCATACAGTAAGTTTTTCTCAACAGATCTATGAAATGGCAAAATAACTCTCTGTAACAATCCATTATAATAATCATTTTCCGATTTAAACCAATAATGGCTGCATGCTCATTTGCTTATGGCAAAGATAACTATTTAGATTATGCTATTTTATTATAGCAAAAACCCTATGCAGATATCGATATAAATTAACCATTGCGATACGTCGAGCCGATTGCGAATGCCGGATCACTTTTAATCTTGCGCGGGCTTTATCGTCCTTCCTATGGACAGTTCGAATAATACTGGCAAGAACGTTATGTCTGCTATCTGCTAAATTTCGTTCAGCTTTTTTGAGTGCACGTAGATGTTTTATCAGGAAAACATGGTCGTGGCACGACAATAACTAATAAGAAACATAAAGACATACATACTATATTAAGTTGTTTTGTCGATGTCAGACTGCAGAGTTACGGTGTTAGAGTTGCCCATTTCTACAAAGAACATAGCCCCTGTAGCGTGATTTCTGCGGACCGTTGATACCGTTCTTTACCTGTACTCTACGCTTGTCAATTATAGTTATCTTTGCAAGTTAGAGCAGCTTCAAGCTATTCGGACCCGTATCTACTATAAGTAATGTTCTTTAAATCTAATTTTTTTCATGGCTTCTTTAATACGTCACATACAGATACGTGACGGCTTGAACGCGTACGCGATTACGCGCTTGAAACAATGTCTATATTTGTCGAAGCTCACCGTTTGCATATCTCTCTACTTGACGTTTTCCCTTAATTTACTTCTGCTTTTCTACGGTGATATACTGCAATTGCTTCCGAAAACGGAGTCTGACTAATTACTATGAAAAACTTTGATTGGCATTAAGCATCAGAATTTGAATCAAAGGGTCAAAATTTCTACTTACAGATTGGGCTACCGCTATCGTGCATCTACTACAATAATTGGAATAGGGACTTACGCTGCTTACTTAAAGAGAAAATAGAAAAAGACCGCTTACGTTCTCTCAACAACTTTCGAACTGAACAAAGGTACGCGCAAAAGATCATAATGACTGGCGATACGCATTAGCGAACTTGCGACTCCTCAACGGCAACTTCTTGCGTCCGTGTGGATATCCTAAACTATATCGAAATTGAAAACAACGCCTACCTGATCTATTTTATCTGACATTGCTATTTTGTTAAAAAGAGGAAGAGCATTCAGCACTTTAGCAAAATTATAGCTGAAATACTATTATTATGCCTAAAAAAAACTAACTTAATATAATATCAAGTTCCTCGATGTGTAGCAGAGGTCTATCGCAGATAGTGCTACAAGGTATAATATGTTTTCCATAAGTTACTGCATCTTGATTTCAAATTTCATTAAAAAAAAAAAATGTACAAGGTGTTACCTTTTCAGCGTCAACTTCTGTTGAGATTTTTTTCTCTCCGACAAAGCATTTTTTACCTATATGATATCATTCGGTGTTTATACTGTGTTTTGTAATACTGCTACATCGAGTTTACCCTCGAAAGCAACGTTAATTGGGGGTACATCATAACAATTTGGGTTTGGTAATATGTATAGCGTTCCCGGCTGTGAAGAGGGTCAGCTTTGAAGTAGTTCAAATACAGACAGCAAGTTCCACACTTGGTTCTACCTAAGGGGTGTTTACGGAAATGGTGCCTGATGTCCAATGGGTTCGTCCACTCGCTGTCAAAAAGGTTGATCATATAAAGCGACTGGAAAAGCGTACCGCGGATATTATGTCTATTGAATACATGAGATCACAAGAATAGCGATATGGCCAGAATAGGCTAGAGAAATGCGTAAATCGATATTCAGACAACAAAAAGTGTGTCCGTAGATTTGTATTTCCTGTGCAATCAGATTAACGTATTGGTTTGTATCAGAATATCTATACTAAGGGGTGCTGGTATATATCTATATGTATAATAGTCGTAAGGATGTCCTGTAATTTATACATCAGTTTGGTGAGCGATTTTGGTGAGTTTGGTGGCAAGATCGAAAACAGCTGCATTCATTAAGTTAACATTCTAATTATCACAGTTAATTTTTAAACAATCCAGGGGCTTCAAAAAATCGAATACGCAGAAATTAATGGAAAATGCGTTTTTTTTTGCTCTTAAGTCAGCAATGGCCAGCTTTTCTTACCGTACTTAATTCAAGACATTGGACTTAAGCAAAAGCAGCTAATCTAATTACGAATGTTTCGGATTTTACATCCTATTCCCCCGTTGAATACTATTCTAGATAAGCAATTTAATAGGCTCGGTCCATCGTATCGTTCTTTGACATGTTTCGTGCCATTATACACAAGGTTCCCCGTTATTCTCACGTTCTGCGCTCTATTAGTTGAACGAAACCGTCAATTCTAAACAGGTGCGTTGTTGTAACAGGTGTAACAGTTGGCAAGGCAGAATATTCAGCAGTTCAGGAAACGTTGCTATAGATAACTAATATCCCGTAGACGCTCAATGTACTTCAAACTTATCCATCACCTATTCTCAAATAAGAATCATTCCTTTCATAGAGACGGCAACAAAGGCGCTTAACGAATAAAATGGTTCACTTTTACTAAGAAAGCATTTCATGGGCCATATCCGCTGGTCAAGAACTAAGTATGTGACACAGCCCACGTATTTATTCTAAACCACTTCGTTTGTTTTTTGGATTATGTATGAAAATAGAATCTCGTTCACCCGGCACAATTGGCTTACGTTACGTTACGTTGTTGCACACTCCCGTATCTCCCACGTAATCATTGATATTATTAAACGTTCAGCTCAGTCTTGCATTTTTGCTGCCAACAAACTCCTACAGTCTACTTTAGCGGTTCCGCTATATAAACTTGTTACAGCAACTATAATTACGGTTATTGATCGCCGGTATAGAAGCGACGCAACGTCACAGATTGTGAAGCCTGTCATAGCATTGCACCGTAACGATCCTGGTGGTGCACACTACACGTCTACGATGTGGATATGTGCCTAGGTGTAACTATATGTCATCTTAATAGCCACAAAAGCTGATAGAGGGCGCTCGCTGCCCGTCAAGGTCAGCGTTGTTTTCCTAGCACTTTATTCCACTTCCCATATTCTCTCTCTTTCTGATTGTTCCAAGCAAACATGGTGTAAACTTTTGATGAGAAATGACCAACCGTTTAGAGTTCCCTTCATTCGGCTATTGCTGAAGCTACCTGAATCCCTGCCACTTCCATTTTCGTCGCTGGGTGTTGGTCATCAGCGCGATTTCATGCACAGGTCAGATCGCGCGCTCGTAGGGATGCGTCAAACGCGATCTCCCGCTCATACACTTACGGACAGATAGCTTTATAGGTTTTTCTAGTCCCCCGATTTCTAGCCTTTGCTAGGGCACATGCCTGCTTCCCTGCCGCGCGTTACCCTCTATTGCCAATGGCGGCCGTTGTGAGAAGATATAAACGGCGCCTTTACGGTTTGCTCCGGCCTACCGCAACTGTATCGAAAGGCCAAATACATTTCCGTCACCACTTTAACATAGCCTTAACTCACAGCTGGGAAAAAGATCAACAGTGTTAGCAAACGTGCCAGGTCAATCTAGCTTGCAGCAAAGCCACTGCCGGTCGATGGAGACGGCTTGGGTAAAAAAAGATGGTATCTTGCTAATATGGCTATTTTTAGCTGAGCCATACACCGACCTTCTGAGGAGGTTAAAAGGTCGCTGGAATACCAGACATTAGGTATTTTTTAGTTCCACTAGTGATGGTTGCTGTGCTGCACTGACTGACCTGACAGTGTGCCGAAATGCGTGCTCTGATGATTTTATGCGATCTAATTTAATAAGAGCAATCTGTGAACGAACCCCACCAGCATTTCTACTGCTAATTTGGCATACCCAAGCACGCTGCCAGGTACAGGAATAGACCTCAAGTAGGGCTACAGAGACGGACACACATGGGTATTTGCATATATGGAGAACGGATATTGGATAGGAGGCCAAAACCGATGTATGCATGATATCATAGTTCGTATAGGAATTCTTTACAGTATTATACGTAGCTATGAAGCTAACGTTTAAGTTACGGTTAGGCGGATGTAACGGATAACTTAACGCATGAATGAGCGTACTAACATGCGTTGCCACCTAAATGCAAGAAATTAGAAGAAGGAAAATTATCTGATTATTAATTCAAGTCATGTAACTAACTAGTTGTTACCGGGAATTGTCATGCTGTGATCTCAGCTTCCTACTGAGATTATCTTAAAACTGCGCCGAATTCATTCATGTGATCCATGTGAACATAGAAACGTAAAATTCATGTTTAGCGTACGCTCATGAGGGCACGATATAAGTTGATTACCTTGAAAATAGAGTGTTCATTAAAAAGTGTTGATAAAGACAATGTTAGGTCGCTGTCTGTCCTTCATCAACAGACATGTTTTAGTGCACGGTACGTAGCCATTCCTTGGGGCTATTGTTTTGTGACGCTTTCATAATTTGTGATCTACGGCTTTATAGACAGATATGTCCATGGACATAAGGGTGCTTCTCCATAAAACCTCCATGTTTACCTCGTTAGTGTAGGAGGTGCATTTTATATAGGGAGACGATTTGACCGGTTTTATCTTAGTTGTGACATGACGTATCTCATAGCTCATATATCTCGGAAACGACTTTATAGATCATTTACTTTGAAACTGTGTCGGCACTTTGTCAGAGCCGGAAGTGAACCAGGTCTATCTATAAAATAATATATTCGTACTAGTCTGTACAAAGTGGGTAGAATTTTCAGTGAAACTTCTACATCATCAACAACTTAATATCGTGATGGTTAAGCTACTACTCACAAAACTTTGGCCGATCGACAGCTACCTAAGGTTTTATGTACTAATTTAGTATTTTCACCTTTGTAGAGAGCGGCGATTATATCCGGATACATTCTTATTCCACCTAAACGATATTAGGGGTCTAGCAAAACTTACGTTTCACAAAGTATGCTTTTACCAGGCAACAGTCGACTAATTTTCAGAAGTAACCATTTATCCCTCATTTTAGAGCTATGTTTCAGTTAACGGATCGTTCTCTAAGCAACACAGATGTACAAATACTAGAAAATACCATAGCAGACATGATCGACATACACATTTTTTCGTCGATACCAAAACAATTTGCTGTATTGTACGCAGAGAAATAAATATGCAATTTCTATATAAGATGCAGCCATTGTGCAGTCGTTTGCTTTGGTCTTCAGCAACAGTTGCGTACATGGGTCGACAGAGAAGTTAAAGGGTCTTGATAAGTAGTTGGCGGAAAGCGTGTTCAATATTAGATGCTAGCGTATGGCCGAGAGTAGATCGGGGGATACCGTTTTCGCGCAGGAACATTTTGCCTGGGCCAAAAAGCTGCGGTTTTTCTACTTTCCGTAATTGTGTGGGTAGCAATGGGTCACCAGGCGCTGGCAGTGACTGCTAGAACCTTTGTTAAACAGCAATGAATGATCTTTCGACGGAATCATCGGATATGGGAAGATACTTGCAAGGTAGCCTAGTATATACTCTAAAAAGAAATCATGCCGGACAGCTGACTTGTAGTCAGTATCAGCGGTAGCGTTTTTTTACTTTGTTCAATAGTTATTTAGTTGCGTATAATGTACCCGCATAGAAGCAGGTTATACAAAAAGTAAAGCGAAACAAAGACTCTGTTCGGTAAAACTGGTCTAGCAGGTTTTCTGTGTTTCCTGAAGCACAGCGAGATGTGTTGTGCACGTCTGTGTGGTGCACGTCTGTGCGGCGCACGCAATCAGCAAAAAGATTACGCAAGCCAAAAATAAGGGTTGTTGTGGCCTTTATATTCGCTGTTTTCGGATCCCAATTCGAAAAACAAAATAAATTTTTCGAGGTTGCCAGATAAAGCATACACTTTATCCAACACAAGGGTCTTACGCTTCACCGAATATTTCGATGAAGTTAGTTTGTTTCAGTGTGTCTACTGGCTCAACTCAGTCAATCAGTTACCTTGCTTCAGTAGCTCTGCTTATGGTCTAGTTACTATTAATTTACTCCACGGACCGCATCCAACATAACTATACCTATATGAGAGTTATCCACCTGAAAAGGTTCAGTTATCGCAGGGTTGCAGTGATCGCGTCCTTTTCATATTAAAGTGCCTACTCATTGCATTTTTCATTTTTTTTTATCAGTTAGGCCATACTTCTCGTTAAGATATGTTGTTGTTCCACTGCGATTATTCCATTATCACGTTGGACATATTTCATCATCGAATAGAAAAGAGCTATGAAACTGTGATTTAAAAGTGTTCAATATATACCCAAAATAAATTTTGGTTACGCCTGCATATTGAAAGCTGCTGGTAATCTTACCTTGCACACGACGCCAGTCTACCGCTGAGATCTCAGCTAAGCCAGACTCTGACGCAAGCGGATACTTAGATTGATTACTATCCTCCTCAGCCTCTTTATTCCTGCTTTCATATTACATATTCTAGCGAATCGAACAGCTTACGGCATTTGTCCTATTTTCCTATATTTACCACAATCTATACGTTTCTTAGCCTCTACAAATATATAACTCAATAATTTTGCTAAGGATTGCTATTTTGATTGAAGCATCTACTTTCGTTTCGTAGAGTGCGCTTTAAGCATCTATTCAATCTATAACTAATGTCGTATCTGCAAGTTACTTTAAGACGAAACCCTATTGCGAAAAACCCGATCGAACTAACCACTTTACCTAGACCATGTTAGGGGAGCAAATTATCCAATATTCATACTCGCAGATAGACGCTGTTTTCGAATAATATAGTAAACATGAAAGCTACAATATTTTACACGGAAAACTGGCTACGCCATTGTTTCTTCGCCGTGAATGGTGACCGAGGCCATTAATTAAAAGTTACACAACTCCTTGTAATAAATTACACAGGTCGTATACTATATAGGGAGCTTTTTCATGACAGTATGTTTCAAATTCGAGATTAACGAAAGATAAGTCTTGGAATACGGAAGGTCATATATAGGCACCAGGTTAAGGAAGTGTCTTCATGCTAAAAGGTCTTTTTTTTAATGTGCGCGGCGGCTTCGACCGTACGGGAGATCGGCGTTGAAGAAACTTATTGAGGAATTGTCAATGTATTTTTCGATGTAATTTCAATGTAATCGATTGTACCGTTTGTTTGTTCTACTGCTTCACATGCGCGTACTTCTGATTATACTTGGCATAATTTGTTAATTGTGTACCATAAATTAAATGTTACGAAAGAAGGATATCAGCTGAAATGGGCTACCACTTAGATATGTCATACATTTGCTTTCTCTGAAGCTATTTCATTTTTTTCCACGCAATCACTACTGATTACTTTTGTCGTACAATCCGAATACGCAATTCTATCGATGACCTTCACTAGTGTAATGCCAATGCTGAGTAGGCCATCGTGAGTTTGGTTTGGGCTAAAGGCCGGCCTCGTAAACCTTTCTCGAACTTTGACCTTTATTGGGTCGATGGGTACCGGTTACGCATCATTAGATTCAACAGCATTGGGTGCAGTTGTGCAAGGTACTAGTATACCTCGTTGGTCACGCAACAGGAACCTTGTATCCAGGTATTTTTACCACAATTGAAATTAAACCTTTATATATATACATATACATATATATTGAGGTTTCATTAAGTGAAGCGGAGCTTAGTCTGGTTTCGGCTCGACAGCTATTCTGTAGTAGAAGTTCGAAAACCTTTACCTAGCCGGACAATCATATTCGTGTTAAGGCATTTACGGTATAGAACAAATAACAGTTACCGCAAAATCGATTGGCAATTGTATGCCATCCAGCTTTGTACGTTAGCAGCAAGTCAACTTCAACCTGATGGGATACCCAATCCTAACGTGAGAACCCTTAATGAAACTATGTGGATATGCATTCTTTTGATGCTTTAGTATCTTTATTGCAATACGTTGTTCTATACATACGTGACGCAGCCTACCTCTTTTCATCCTTTTCGTTTCTGCATATCGTTCTCTTCTCCCAACACAGCAGCTTACCTGAAGTTCAACAACATCATACGCCTATGCAATCTGTTGCAAGTGCACTCCATTTTGCTCCGTTAAAGCACAAGCGCCGACCATGTCCTGTACTTTGCATTGTAATTGGCCGCATCTGCCTTGGCCTGAGTCCGTCTATTTTCTTTTAGTAAACGCGAACGGTTCCATTAACCCTATACACTTGCTGCGATGAAAGCCACATCCCATATCCTTTCCATTTTGCTATAGCATCATCACGTTGCGGACCAAATTGCAGAATAGCAGCGGCGACAATGGTTGCACCGTTCGTGTGGTAGCGTGCGTGCCTAATTTGCGTCATCTACAACGGACTACTGGTTTAGGCTCCGTAAGGTCCCTCTATCCCTACAAATGTCAGGGGTCACCGCCATCCGGTGCGTTCCTATGCAGATCCTGGCTCACTCCTAAGCAGTTTTACAGGTTATCAAGGCAAACACTGCTGCCATCCCGCGCTTGTGAGGTACCCTTCGCTTCGTTGGAACAGACGAGCAGCCCATAGCTAGCTGCCAGCTAGCAAGCTCTTTAGCGAATGGCCTTTCCCTCAATAGGGAAAGGCTCGCCGAGCCTGGCGAGGGTCTCCTTCTTCAAACCATGTAGAAGATCCTGCTCGACAGCCGGCTGCTTTTTGGGGGGCACAGAAACACTGAGCCGTTAGCCACGAGTGGTGTCCGTCACATCGAATGAATGCGCGCCCACGACGCGCTTCCGTCGAGCAAATCGTGCAACGTAGAGTAACAGCAATGGTACTCGTGTTCGTGCGCTATTTCGTATCGTACTCGTGGAAGTAACTTGCAAAGTGATGAAATTTCGAAAACTTTTACCAACGTTCAGCAACCCGTCAATCTTGCTAAAGTGATAAGAAAGCGAAAGGGGTCGAGAGTGAGGAAAGGAGGAGTGTGTCTTGTTTTTTTGTTACAAACATCAAACCCAAGCAAATTTAGCAGCTATTTTCGTTGATCTGTGTCGCGTATGCAACAATGCGATAGAAGTTTATTTCGATCACGTTTGTCCCAACGAAAAGACGTAATTAATTCATTATTCATGTGCCTGTGAGGACGACGTCCACTTCACAGATTTAACTGAACTGTTGGCGGTGCCACCGAAAGAAGTACACGTAACTGCACACATGTATGGACCTATTTAGAGTCTTGCGTTATAGGTCAACAGGCAGAGAATCAAAGGCAGAGCAAAGTGAAGAAGCCCTTTCATCAGTTGTTCGAAGTGGATTGTTGTGTTTGTTGCGAATCTTTTAGTAGCTGGTAGTTTGTTAATAGGTCGCCTACAACAGGATACCATCGCGTTGGCTTGCATACAACCTAGGAAGAAATATTTGTGATAGTGTCAATAATTGGCATCGTAATAATAAGACATCGACAATAACAATAGCTAAAAGCACAGCTGCCAGCCAATCGGTTAGTCTTTACGGTTAGTTTCAATTTCTCGATAAACATTACATTTTTGCATAATTTCCACTGTTTATAAGTATCTTCTTTTGGCGCTCGTTTGTGTAGACGCTGCACTAGTAGTGTCGATGTACATTGAAACGTATATGCATTCTTTTCCCTAAAATAAGTTAACTCGAAACTTACCGACTAGTGGAACTGTATAGACGCAATGATACTCAGCTTCCTTACTACCTTATTGAATCCTATAAAGCGCTCTTATAGATCTATTACATAATTATGCGTCTGCCTACGAACGGCTCAACGCGTTTAGCAAAGAGCACTGTCCGACCGCTTGAAACTAACTGGTCGGGAAACAGCCGACTGCTTATTTGTATTTCTTTTCTTTAATTTAGTATGCGCGTGTCGACGTCGTCCGAGCCCTGAAGAACTTTGTACATTTTGGGCATACAGAATCACCGGGCTTGAAGAAGTCGATTTAAACACTCGATTCTATTAGAAACATGGGCTTTTTTCATCGTTCTCCTTCTTCCTTTTTTTCTATTGAGTTCATTCGGACGACCATCGTTGCCCACTCGCGAGATGATCGTGACTTCGTGTTCAGGGCTTCTCTATTCCAGCGACTTTTAATGCAACTAGAGCGATAACGGGCGAAATACGGAGAGACAACGACACGGGCAAATTGCCCGGCCTGGTGCGAAAGGACCCCACTAAATTTGATTCATAATCGAGAAACTTCAGTGGTCATTTTTACGCTATCTTTGATTCTGGCCCGGCCAGCGTCGCTTCCACCACATCTCTTCTAACATTTTGTCCGATGCTTTGTTGTTGCTATCATCCCTATGGACCTCATCTAAAATATGCTTCCACTTCCGGAAAGCACCGGTAGCTTCGCCACCCTCTATTCTTTAGTACACTGCGGCTACTATCGACAGGAATTTTTGCCCCCTTATCAATGGTACAATATTTGACCATGGGAGGGTTTAAATGTAAGCTTGACAAAAGCGTTGGTGACGCTGGTGATAATTAAATGAATACAGTGATTCAGTGAATGGCGATTTACCTTCTTCTGTCGAATAAAGAACTGTCAATATTCTAGGGTCCAAAACCTTTAGAGAAAAGGAAAATTATTTTAAGTTCCGATATGTTCAGTTGGCAATTTAGGGGAAAAGTAAACTTTGAATTAAGCCTATTTGTAATTAAAGTGTCCGAAATAAAGGCATGGGCAATTTTTGTCAACTAACTGACATATCCTAATACATTGAATACGTTCGAGATGATTAACAGTGTCTCTCCCACGCTACAATGTTACGAAATTCACTGCGTATCATTTGAGAATTGACACCGGTTATCTTCCGTGACACCTCATCACGCTCACAGAGCGCTTAAGCTTACATGTCCAGTACTTTTAGACGCACGCCATTGTCGTATCTGCGGTTCGTGTTGCACGTTCGGACGTCGCAACCGTTATCCTTGTAACAAATACAAACCTCTCAGTTAGTCCGCTGTTTGCGGCGTGCCTAATAAAGTCCATATCGGTTAAACTTCATAGCCTTCTACTTCAAAGCACACTACGCCGATACCTGTACAGTCGTCCGCGAGTTATAACGGTTTCGTCAACAATAAGAATGAATATCAAGATCGAGCCCCGTCTGTCGCGTATCGATCCGTACTCCTCGTTCGTTGTTAAGTATTGCCATTGACGACATTCGCCTTGCTTACTTTTACATACAATATACGTGATACAATTATTTCCCCTTTGTTATTCTAGCAATGGACATACGCGATTCTATTCATATCGTGCTCTAATAGGAAACAGAACACGGATAAAGCACACAAGTCTTAAACACTCTAATGAGAAATTATCGATCTGTCACTTCCTTCTTTTAGCACGCACCCACCCAAGGAGGCTTTCAGTAGCTTATTAGCGTATCCTGTAGCGTAAAACTTGCAGTTTTAAAGTGACAGTTATAATTGGCGAAGACCTACCCATCGTCCGTTATAACCCATGACCAGTAATAGGGATGGCGGCACAAGAGTGTTTAGAATTTAATAAAAATACCATATTGTTTAAACTAGCTATTTCGATTGGCTCTTCACCTGTTATTATTGTTAGTATCAATCTTTTTTTTCTTCCTTAACATCTCTGTTGCCGCCGGTAACATCTGTCTGTACGACAATGAGGCCCGTTTCCGTAAGGGCCATTTTTGGGGATTTGGAATTGTTTGCTTTATTTATGTTCGGCATTATTTTGTCGGGGCTGAGCGGTACATTAATTTTTTTTGACTTTTCAAATGAAGTGCCAAAAATTCAGCTGAGAGCTATGTAAAATCTGAAATTTAGATAGAAAAAAAGATACTTTACCGCAAAATTAGATTTTTATCAAAGTTTTATAGTTTTTTTTTTTGCAAATTTTCCTCATCAGGGGTATTACAATTTTTAAAAATTTATGGAATATAGCAATTTAAGCATAAATATCATTTGAAGATAAATTTAAATAGTAGATTTTGGAGTGGCGAATTGAAATGCTATAGATAAATTTATATTTTCGTTTCATACTGCCCTCTGAAGGGCAACATTTTAACACTGGTTTATGGGAGATATTATTTTTTTTTTTCTCTTTCGAAAAATTAAGCCAGAATGTTAAATATATGTTTATATATAAAAATTTACAGCTCATGATATACAAAAAGCCGTTTTCACCTTTGTAGAACTTTTACCCATTTAGGGACATAGGCTATTTTGACCGTGTTCTTTTAATACAACATTTTTATACACGTCGACTGCAAAGTTGTACGACTGACGAGAGCTATATTTAGTGGTGTACCTATTTCCTTGTAGTGCCTTGTTAGTAAATAATAATGACAATTTGACAAAAGCTTCTAGAAAACTCTGACATTTTCGGTCCTTAATAGTGATTAGTAATTTTCGGTGGGTATAGCTAAAGCATAATTGCTAAAATGGATATTCGTTTTGATAACGCCGAAAGATCCATTTTTAAATTAATTTTCTATGTACATGAAAATAACGGTTTTTAGGTATTTGAGTGCTTTTCTGAACAAACATTTTTAATAAAAATGTCGATTGAAAAGTTATAACTACTATACATTGTGGCTACCATCTTTTCACTGGAACTGCTTTTTAAAATATTTTCTATGTTAAATATAAAAATATAATGTTTGTCTAAGTCAAAACAAAACGCTCTTTACAGTTTTTTTCGCTGCCGATTGAAGGATTTCGACAAACTGACTGAAGATGCAATATGTATTCGTAGAGTGAAAAGGGGTGCGCTGGCATAAAAAAACGCATTATATGACCTGTTGTCTGTCTTGTGTAACAGTAGTATGAAAGTACCTTCTGAGCTATTTTTCATTGCTTTCGCACATTTTTTTAAAATGGAAGTCTATTTGAAAGTTGCAGCAGTAGGTGTGACAAACATTTTTCCCTAAAATATAATTCATAATTTTTTTTAGATAACCCCCCTTTTTTTTTTCTTCTCTGTGGATGAAAATTTTTCTGCCGAGAAGTCTATGTAAGGGGAATTTTTCCTGATCCCAATCAAAAGGTCTCAACTAACCTAATTGAAAAATGATATAAGTCTCGTTTTAATGTCGAAAATACTGTTCATTCAAACAAACCATTCAGTATGGCGTCTCTTTAAAGGACGTTTTTTCTGCTGCCATTTAATAAATCTTGACGAGCCATGCAAAATGGCATATGTGTCATTATGACTGAAGTTTGTTTTTTTGAAGTGAAAAAAACAAGAATCCGAATGTCACATTTGCTATAACTCATGCGGTCAAAATGCCTTTTAAGAGCTTCCTTAACTGAAAACTTCAATTATGACGTCTCAGGAACGGTATTAATATCGCGTTGGTTAGTAGGCTAGAAAGTTGTAGCTTCTGTTAACCATAAAACTGATTATAAGTCAGCAAACGGTCGAATTGATTAAAGTATATTGTTGCAACATTGGCTGACCGTAGTCGTCATCAGCCGACTGCTGATTTTCATCGATGACTGACTACATACACGTGCATCACTGCAATGTCAGCCGATGGCCGACTCCATTTACGTGCGTCAACGAAATGTCGGCCATCGGCCAACTTTATTTATGTACATCATTGTAACGTTGGCTGAGCGTATTCGCGTGCTTGCCAGGAACAAAAACAATTAATTAACGTACGTTCCTGAGACGTTCGCCGATAACCGATGGTATACATATGCGCCTGAAAAACGAAATCAATTCAGAAAGCCTCCGCACGTCACCAAAGCGCAAAAATTTAGTTACCATTATTATTATTATTATAGTTCCTAATTGACACACAGCTCACAACTTCGGAAAATAGACTCTCGTGATTTACATAACCTAAAACAGCTCAGAGCATCGCTATAGGGCAGCTTATTCAGTAAAGCCGCTGAACTTCGTCCACTACGTTATCGCTCGGATTCGTTTAGGGAGAATATTGTTCACGTCGTAAGGCAAACAAACAAATCCGTGTCCCTCAAATAACTCCATTTCGATAAGTATACTAGCGGCATGTCAAAGTATGCCAATAAGTCACATACTGGCAACGCGTCGAGAGGAACCAGAAAGTATACTTGCACTGAGACCGGCTCCAGCATCGCTTGGGTTAAGTCGAGGTATTAACGATGATCTTCGAGGTAATGAAGATGAACACTAAACTAGCTGACTGATACCTAATTGTTGCGTCTGCCACTTTGTCCCTGTCTCCAACACTGTAGTCTTCCATCCCATCTCCCCATTGTGTATTCACTGATCCATGTTAGCGAGCACTGTTGAAACCGGCGCCTTCCTCATGAGCATCTGTATTTACATAGCTTGCTGCCACCGTATGAAAGAAAGAGCAGAGTTGGCAGCAGCTTTGGTGGCGTTTGGTTGTAGCAGAGACTATTGGTTTTTTTCGCCTCTCACTGGGCCTCAGTTCTCACGTGGTTCTTCTGTTTCAGGGCGGTGCCGCGTATACAGCACACGGGAGCTTGTGGATATGCGCAGGAGATCGCTTAGCCCCTTACCTTCTGCTTGCCCCCTTCCTGTTTACTTTCCTCGTAACTTCACCCCAACCTTGCTTGCTCTCTGCCACTACTTCCCAAATGCCCCTAATTCCGCTAATGAATAAAGTGCTGTGACTGCCACCGTTCAGCCTGCTATCCATGCCCAGCTAATGAGTACTCTCGTCGCTCGTACGAGAAAAACGCCAAAGGCATATTCATTGATATGAGTCAACCAATAATGACAATATCACAATTTTAGTCTTGTTTTTTTAATTTAAGGAACGGCCACCGGGGCTCATTGCAGTACAATAGCACCAGGCAAACGGTGCACTCATGTATTATAGTACGTCCATAACGTATCTTGCGTTCTTGCTCGCTTAGTAAACATATATACATGTATACAATATTGTCGATTTAAATAGAAAGCACTGAATGAAGCACCGCGTAAACAAATACGGATGACCGCTGCCGTTTTCGTTGTTGTTATTATATCATATAACTGCTGAAGTTTGTTAGAATTTTTCAATGGCCCATAATAACCCAGAAGTATGCGGTTATAATTTGATTTTACCTAGGTGTTAAGGCTTTGTTAATGGCGCGTATAGTAAGTCAGCATAAACGATAAGCTCTTTGAGAAAGATGAATGTTTTAGGGATGCGAATTTCCGTGAGGTATATCAATGCATAGCATGAGAACGTCATCGCTGTATGGCCACCGTAATCACGTCTGTGCACAAGTTGCGTTGTCTCTAAGGCTATGCGAAACGGAAAACGTATTTCCTATTATAGATATTACATATGCATATGATGAAGAATCGATGCTGGTGACCTCATGCCGCAAAGCAACACTTCAGCTATCGTCTTGTAAAATTTCATCATCAGCACGAAGCTTCTGATTACTCATCGAATCCACTAACGCAGTTGCTAGAGTCGGTAGACGGTCAGGCAAATGCACCAGACCATTCCATCATTTAGTCTATATAGTAGATAGACTTATAGTAGATAAGTGCGAACAGTGAGTACTAGCTTTTATTGTGTGGATAACCTGTTGTTATCGGTTTGTCAAAGGGCTTTAATTGGCTGTAGCCTTGACTGCCGGCCCTATGGGAACAAGGAAAATAATACTACTAATATTGTGATTGTTTCGCTTATCGAAAACGCGCGAGCTACTCAACTCTGACGTCAGTTACGCGCTGTTACCGATACTGAAGCCAGCAAAGAAAACAGCAGCAACTAGATATTGCGCCTCGACGGGCATAAACCCATTCTCACCGATAGCACTAATGTATAGTATACCGCCGATTCTAAAACAGTCTTATCTTTCGCCGGGTGCTGTGCGACCGGTCAGTTGCTGTTGACAGTATCCTTTCGTTCGCTGAATGCAACGCACAAGTGGTCCGGAAAGCAAAACAGTGGGCACGCCGTAACACGTAAATAATGCACCTTTTTAATATGGACTGTATCTTCAACGTGGCGGCGGTGATGCTGCCTATGTTGTTTACATAGGTACATATTTAACTGGCGACGGAAAAGGTAGCAGAGCTGAGTCTTTCCGCACTGCATTACTTACGCTCCATGATGGCTGTTATCGAATTTTGATCGAGTCTTCTTATATGTAAGCGACGTTTACTGCGGCTAGTATATATGTAGTTTTAATAATAAGCTTTTTGTATCAACTAGTCCACAGATGATAGTTACGTATATAGGAAGATGCGACCATACATGGTATGAGAACAAATGACGTCACTTTAAACTGCGAACATTAATGATCGTCAGTGATTTCCAGAGGTCGTGTAGTTGACGTCTTAGGCTAAAGTTTGAGCGAATCTGCGGCCACTTTTGATAGTTGGTGTGTGCCTGCTCAGTAGGACCTAACAAAGGGCTAGCAAAATCTATCCTCTCGTAGCGACAATATAAAGAAGAGGGAGCGAGATAGACGGGGAAATTTTTGAAACTCTCTAGGTACGTATGAGTGTATGTCGGCGATAATCCAAATATACTTCTATACAAGGGTGTGAAGAGACGAACCACAGGCCTGTGGCTTACAACAAGAGTGTCTGACATACCTGATGCAAAAAGACAACCAATCACTCGTTTATCAAGGAAGAGCCGCACTAGTGTGCTGTCAAATTATAGAAAATACGAGATATACACAAAAGGTAATCGAACTCCATAAACAATTCCAGTGGCGGCTTGTGTAGAAGCGATTAACAAATTGGGTGATCGAGGCATAGAATGCTTAGTCCGAATCACTGATTGGGCTTGATACGGGCTTCGTTACTGCTACTAAGATATGTATGAGATCAACCTTCGGTTAGGGGAAAGAGTAAGAATAGAGTTATTATAGCATTCGTTAGCATTAGCATGAAAAGTGTCCTGAAGTAAGATGAAATCTAGGACCGAGGGCAGTGTATTGTAGGTTATTCGAATTAGTTGAATTCTGCTGGTGTTGTAGTGGCCTTTACTTCAGTGCATGACCCACGTACTCGACGGCTTGATACCATAACTTACCTGTCACTAAACAATAACGTCTTATAATTTAGTCAAGAAGTTGGCAAACGCATGCAGCTAAAAACTGACTGCCAACGGCAGACGAGAACCGTTCAAATGATCCAGTTAACAAACCCACAAAAAACACGGACGGAGGTAGTGCAGTAAGTTTTGATTCAGCGTGACGGACCAAGCTGATGGCTCCTCGGGGTTGTTATTATCCCCATCCCCGCCGCTGCATTTACCCGATGTAATTCACTAAAACCACGTTCCTGATACGAAGCTGTGCTCATAGCGTAGAGAAACGCGTCGTTAACAGAGCAACCTTTGTTGTTAATGATGCACTATAAATAGCTTTCTTTGTCCACTCTATAACACTAGCTAAAGACAATTGTGTAAATAGTCTAGATTTATATAATGACTATCGGGGAATCGTTGGCCTACATATTAGCTGGTAGGCACGACGCGGCTGAAGGGGCGTAAGGAAGCAATTTTAAAGGAGCATTTTTTGCATTGGTAAATGAGGCGAGAGCAGCAAATGAACGTTCCTTTTCGCTGATAACCATTGTGCAACAGCAAGGCGGTCGCATACGTGCTCAGTGTATTTTGATGTATAGGTGATTTGCACGTAGCAAACAGAACGCTTCAAAGTGCTCATGATGGGGCACAAGCAGATTATTATATTTAAAGATCCGAAACTTACTATTGCTATCATTGGAGAGACAGTGAAAAACTGATCTCGGCCCATGATACCGTTATCAGCATTGGCAACGGCCACAGAGGCTGCAGCTTCAGTAGCAGCAGCGATAGCAACGTGTCCAGCTGTAAGGGCAACAGTAAATAGAGTAGCAGATAAAGGTCTGCAGATGAGAGCACCCATGAACGCCGAGGTCGGCAAGCTGTCAACATTAATACTAACAATCACTACAGGCAACTTTCCTGCCACCACTACTTTTGTGAAGAAGGGAAAAATTAGGTATTTTCAGACAGCAAGCCCCCGGAAAAATCCAGAAGATTCACATTGTAGGAATCCAACTATACATCACTCAGAAACAGAAAAAAGTAACAAAGAGCCGCAAAATGTCGGATTGATCTGCCCAGTTCTAACAAGGAGATTACGCCTATGCGCCGAAGGATCAAACCAATCCGTAGAGAAAAAGGTCGATGGAGAAAGGAAAAAGAAACAGCGAGGACATCGGGTGGCTTCTGTCTGACCGATTTCTGCTTATTAGTCGGTATCTACGTGGAATAAAATTTTAAAGATCATCCGATAAACAGGCTAACCGGTTTATTCAAGTTAAGGATTAGAGGCACTGAAGAAATTGGGCACTCGGGCGAATCTCAGAGATGGAATCAAATACAGGGTGCAGCCAAGCGAATAGAGAGATTTCAGATGACGGTATCTCTAGAGTATACAGACCGATGCAAAATTCGAAAAAGTCTCTAGTACAAAAATATATTTGCGAATCGACAATACAAATTGACGCTAAAGAGACAGAGTGTGTTCGCAATGACATTATGTGTCTATACGATAGTGTCTCTTACTGACGTTTCGAGCTTTTTAAGGGTTGCCTCTTAACATGCCTACGCGCATAGACGATCAAAGATTTGTCGTGCTGCTGCCACTGGTCGTGTCTGGAGCAATAAAAGCGTTGAGCCAATTTCTTTTTAGCAGAGTCAAGCAAGAATGTTACCCGATTCTGAAGACTTGATCCAATAAGCCTTTACTTCCTCAGTGGCTTAAGGTAAAGTTGGCTTGACATTTAGAATAAAAATGAACAGGTAAGTACATTTCGCTCTGATTGGCGCCTGTAATAAACGATTTATCAAGGCCGACAAATACGGATGAAGTTTTCTCAAGTGTATAATGGCTCGAATCAGATACGTTTTTAAGTTGAAAAAGTTCACGTGGAATTGGCTTGAGCATAAACCTAATTTTTAAACTGATCGGCGCTCATTTCAGGGAAAAGTACATGATTTTTGTGTTTGCAACGAATTATATCGGCGCCACAAAGATATAGAAGTGCTAACTGGTTTTAAATATACAAAAGCATCGATGTTACAATATGTTGTCTGGGGTTCCATGTACAGCACCGAAGTTCGAGAGTTTTCCAGTCTTAATGCGCTATTCTCTACCAAGTCTCCACACAAGAGATAAGCTCTTGAAGGATGTAAAACGGGTACAGTGTGGTAAGTTGGTGGATTCGCTGAATATTGCTGATCAAATACACAATGTAGATTTAAGAGAAAATTCTCACATATTGCAGGCTAAACATAAGCACACGCTTTACACACGTACGAAACGTTATCTAATTTGGTCAAAAATTAAGCTGGGCATCCGACCAATTTCTGCTGCTGCTTTCCACAGACAATTCATTTAGCAGGAAAAAGGCAGGCAACGGTCCGTTCCCCTATGTCTCCATCGACCACCGGTTGGCGTTAGAAAGAATGGCGACCATACTAATTTGGGAGAAAAAAGCTAGGGTCGTTAGATCTAAGTAAGAGATCTACTTTCCTTATGCTTTTTAATGGCCGTAAAAGAAAACGAGAGGCTCTGACTTCAATAGATGCCCCAACTAGATCAATCTTCTCCGAATAATATTGTAATGAACAGAGCTACCACCAGGGGACGTGCACCCTGAATACGACATAGTACGACGCTTAAATGTAGCTTGGCTTGATAGCTGAGTAAAGCGCAAAAAGAATGATAAATAAATATAGATAATTATACACAACGTTTTAATCCGAAAGCTGCATTGCTACTTTTAATTAAAGCACTTGAAACACCATGTCGGATTCCTTTCAATAACCGCTTTATTTTGAGTAGCTCAGTTTAACTGGAGCTGATATGGTAGCATGTTATATGGCAAGGGAACCCTAACCCGTTAGACAGTAGACATCAAAATTGTACCTAAAATTAAAGCTCATATCTGTAAATCAACCTGTGTAAGAATAGCAACCAATTGAGGTTTGCTAAAACTATGAGAATCAGTTTAAGTAGAACCTGTGTGAAAGCTGTCTCCAAATCAAATCTGCTAAAGACTCCTATATATAATCTGTACGATACATAGACGACAGTGATCAGCTTTACCCTAGATTCTATATGTATATCAGTATGTACGGTAAGTCCTGTATATCTTGCCAATCCTTGAGGCTAATTTTGATACAAATAAAACCTTTTGTCGATAAAGATTAGAGGAAAAACAGGTCTGGCTGGGTAATTTCTTTTACATGATCTCGTCATTTTTCTACAAAAAGCATTTAACTACTTACGAACGCACCAACGAATAGTATTGTCCACGTTTGATCGTTTTGTATAATAACCAGTCAAACACAGTCAACAACTTGATTGCGTGAGCACAGGCTTTTTGCCCCTTAACGCGAGAATAGCTTGGAGCAGCAGACAAACTTATAAAAAAGTTTGGAACTAATTATCGTCACAAACTTGGATTGAAAGGTCCCTTTAAAGATCTTTTTTAATGTATGCACATATCGTTGAATATAAGTGCTAGCTATATATATATATATGTCTGGCCAGAGCTGCTTGGGTGTACGATCGAAAGTCCCAAGAATTCTCATCAAACTTCAACGACACTATTGGACCTGGTATCAACTATAACGCCTCAAAAATGATGATCGATGCCAAAAACTTACTGAAGCAGGAGGTGAGTTAGAAGTATATGAAGCTTTGAAAAGCTTTTGTTCAATTTCTTGTTGAGAAATCTAATAATGCTCAGCCTTAGGTTACATACTCTTATAATGACTGTCGCCCAGGTCAGGAAAGGCTCGAAAACATGTATTTAATTTAATAGGATCTAGTTAAAGCAGTGGTCAAGCACATAACTTACACAGCAATTAGAAAAGTTTAGCACGAGGGTAGATCGATGTAATACTTTGTGAATAGATTACATGCTCGAACCATACGTAAGGTAGTTGCCTGAGCCGATCTTCCTAAATACGAAAATCACCTACGACCGGAGATTGTAATTGAAGTAAAACCTTAGCCGAAGTTTTGTCTACAAGTTTGATTTATGTCGTTACAAACACTTTATTCAACGATATGTTAGTTATTGCTCTCTGCAAATACACCCCCGCAGATATTTTGAACATATCTTGGAGGTGCGTACAAAACACACTGCGTATGCTTTTCTTAGCAGGTGTTCCAGCTTAAAAATGATCCATGGACCAAGCAGATGACCTGAAGTACTCGCCGAATAAACACAGCTGTTTTTTTTTATAGACCTTAGGTGCCGGAAGATTAGTTAAAATCAGCCCCTTATTACTCCGCATTTACAAGCTGCTGTTTTTATACAGCGACTAGGGCTGCGTGCAGTAACAAGTCTCTGCAATCACTTGCCCTAATAACCAGGCGTCAGGATCTTCAGCTATTTGTCCCCTTGGCTCTTAGATATATTGCTTCCAAATAGCATGTAACAGTGTTATTAATAGAACAAAGCAAAGTCTACCTTTCTATAAACGTTGATATTATCACAATGAGTAAAAAGGTAGAGGCTGCAGTTCTGCGATGAGCAGGGGAGTTCTCAAAAGAACCACATAATATACAAGGAAAAGACAAATTTTCTCGCAAAATGGCACTTTAACATTAATATTCATTTGGGTAGTCTTTTTATAAGTGCTATCGTTACCGTGATGAGAATACGAAGTGACTGTTGTGCACGGTATGGGTGGCTTGGAGAAAGTCGAAGTTATTGGCTCGGATACGATTATCAACGCCACCTACTGGCCGCTATAGAACGACACCGTCGACCACTCCATTATCCACCATCAAAACCTGTTCCAGCTGTACGGGTGGGGACAGTATACAATATCTGTATGTGTATGGCTGTCGTTGCTCGATAGAATATTCTAAAAGTGATAGAACAACACTAAAGTATGACTTAAAGAGATTATTCATTTTTAAAAATAGATGCCTCTACGAGTCTCCAAAAATTATGTAAGCCAACGAATCAGCCAGCCGGCATGGTTAGGGCTGAAATACGAAGTGATTGCGAGGTTATAACGTCAACTGGGTAACTACATTTGTGGGATTATTCTGATCTGTGCGGAAAGAAGTATGGTGAAACCAAGTTCTGCCCCTATAGATCTAAGCTAGCTTTAACTGAAAGGCGGCTAAAAGGTAAGCAGTCCTTCGAGGGGGTTTCTTACGTAAGTAAATTTCCTTTTCTCTAGTTAACCGCCGAAGACTTCAGGTGAGACCTGGAGCCGGCTGGGCTCAAAACGATAGAATCGATTCTCATAAGAATTCGTAGAAACAGGCGACTGGCTATTAAATGATCGCTTATCGAGGTTTGCAGGCTTATCGGGCGGTATGCTTATGGACGGATCCGTTGGTCTGAACCGCTACACAGTTGAACCGGGCAGAAATAGCGATACAACAAACGGTACACTTATGGACATGTAGAGTCGTGGTGAACTAAAGTCATCTTTTCCATTTGTAAATTCTTTGAACATCGACAAAAACTGCAAGTATGGGTTTGCTGACATTTCCCCAACTTGTGTATCAGCTCCGATACTTTCCAAAAAAGTCGCCTATTTTTAGCATTACGGTATAAGTGTAGTCCCTTCTTCCCCCATTTTCGGTAGAACCTACTATCCGATTTACAATATTTGTAGGTATCTTGTAGGTTATTTGTAGGTATTCGTGTATTAACTTCCATATGCGCTATCATCGCGTCATAATGAATTTTGTGAGTAGAATAAATATCACGTGTGACCATGAAATACACACTGAGCAAACATAGTATATGTGTCACTGCATAAAAAACAACAAATTCTCTGTATAAGTATACGTTCCATATAAGGGCTTTGCAAGTGACTGGTCACTGGGTAGCAACGTGAATCCGAATGCTGAATTGCGAGCTCTCATTGGGAAACTAGCAAATGTTTTCTCCGTATGTAAGCGGCACCACAAACCCATGTCGTCTATTCTGGCCTACTTTGTTGGGAAAGGTAATTCACGTAAGATTTTCTAACCGGACAAGCGAAGCGCGCATCCGCGTGATCGTGGTATATACATAGGAGCTTGCCTTCCTCGAGGATCTGTCAACCAACCATGCAAGCGTTGCACCGTGTGCATGAACAGGGAAGCGAATCAGTCGATTGACCTACCGATTACCCCGCCTTTTATTGGGTAACGAGTGCTATTTAATAACCTATAGGATTTAGGAAGTATTAGTTTGTTTTGTCTACTTAATTAATGTGACGCACTGCTTGTGGATGATCCAACCTCAAGCAGCTTCTGAGGTATCATGGCCTTTCGCCAAGTCGAACTCGTTCGTACGTATCCAGAACTAACTTACGCAATACAATCTCAATGCAGGTTAATGCTCTGGTAATAACTAACGGAGAGCTCTTAAAGCCGTGACTACAAAAACGCAACATGTATTACAAGGTAGTCGCAAATAGTAAATATATAATAATGTTCCGTATAATTGAGACTACGAGATACAGTCGAGCTTCGTCGACGTTGTTATTTCTAAGTGTCCTTAGATTAAAGGTCAAAGTCTACTCGTACTTGGTATCAGGACAGAGATGCTATAAACAAATAACGACTTTCGATAGCGAACAGTTTGGCTAAACAATTACATTGAGACGTAGTGGTTGAAACTCTCACAGGATAGACCTACATAATTAATATGATCAGCACACCCAAAAATTATGTGCCGTTACATGAAAATTGACATGTTCGTTTCAAGCAGCATGGTGGTAAGCTACAGCGGAGTTCGTGTGAAGCAACTTGATGGCGGAGTGTTGAGGATCACTATTTGGCGGTCAGTTTTACTATGTGTGTTAAATGGTATGGCGGTAACGTTACAGTAAGCTACAACTACAGTAAGTTAAAACTGTAAAACTTCATGGAATAAGGGAAACATAGCCGATCTGCTCTTGTCAGCAGAGCCTAGTTTCTGGACGGAAGATCGCACATTCGAAACCGACTTCGTTTGTTGGCTACGACCATGTACTTTATCAGTGCTTCAGATATTTATAAACGTGAAGACGTCAAAAAAAGCAAAAAGGTAGACACATCAGTAGAGCCTTACAGTCACAAGATGAAAGACATGCGGTCGTTACTGGTCCTGTGTACGCGTGTGAAGACGTATTAAGGGCTATATGGTTGGCCTTGGCTTCAATGTTGACGGAAGAACCGAGTTAGCTGAACAACTTTGGTTAGAGAGTATACTATGTGCATGAGATAAGGGGTATCCGTTGAATACGGGGATTGTCGATATCGATCGCAACGCTGGTAAACACTGACATAGGCTACAACAGTAAGGAGAGCTCATTGATTGCTAATCACTGCGAAAACTTTTAGCATGATGATAAACATCAGCAATAATTGGCTCCAACTATCTAACA
Organism: Varroa destructor; assembly: GCF_002443255.2. Lineage (NCBI taxonomy): Eukaryota > Metazoa > Arthropoda > Arachnida > Mesostigmata > Varroidae > Varroa > Varroa destructor. Next base: position 52,642,733 of record NW_019211454.1, on the reverse strand, counting down.
TTCACTTTAGTCTGTTAGCAATGAAATGAGGAAATGAGTAAACCATTAGAGCCCTCCGATTGTCCCAGTGATATTTCATGGACAGCTTGTAACTAAGATCTGCAACCCTTTCACATCAATAGCAGTGATATGCCATTGCCGTAAATGAAACGCATTTTTCCCGGCTGTCCGACTTGTACTGCACGTAACGCACGAAAAAATATGATCAGCGTTATACAACTAAGTAAAGCTGATAGCGTGACAGAAAGTGTCGACTCTAGACATTCTATGTATACATAGCAACTTATAAACAGTTATCACAACAGTCAAGATCAACGTGGTGATGATAACTTGAATATAAGGTATGGAGTCGTCTTTGAACGATTTAAATGAAGAAAACGTTTGGCGAACCTGCTATTTTAAATTTGGCAACCCGAAGTGAACGGCTAGCGGAAATTGTCCGGACAGTAGCGGAAATCGAAATGTCACTGCTATACAATCTGCTAAACCGTACCTTACGATCGTGGCGGGAAACAGTTTCACTAGAACGAGCTATCATAATTGTACAATTTTTCGTTAACTGTAAAGAAATGCGAGAAGCGACTTCAGTTCTAAGCTCTACAACCTAAGTTCCAGGGTTCTTGATTTAGGGTTATATACCACCGGACGAAAGTGCTGAGGCTTATTTTTATACCGAATTATGAAATCCAGTAACTTCTTCGAGTGTTCCATACCGAGCAAAGTATTTCAGAATAAAAAGTCATATATCTCACTCGCCTTTTCCTGTGTCCCACGAACCGCGCATCTTTCAAAAATTCCATCGCTTTTTCCTGCCCTCGTCGGAGCTTACCCCACGATACGCTTGCCTCACTACTTTTCGCCTAACCAGCCCATGGCAACCATAAGCCGTTGGCTGGCGGCAAAGGGAACGGGCATACCACACCTTTTTCACGCCAACTCTTGGCGAACATAGCGGTTTATTGGTAGAAACTGGTCGGTATTTATAACAGCTGTTTCGACCATTTCGTCATCTGAAGGGGAAAGCAAAAAAAGTGGCTAGAGGTTTAAGACGTAGATGGTGTGTTGATCCTCTCTAGTGAGCCAAATGCTAGCAATAAATCATTGTAAGAACTTTGTACAGAAAGGTATGCCTATTGTCGCTTGTATTGCCGAAAGTGACGGTACGACCTCTACTGTAGATTTCGATATTGCCATTCAGTTATTTTCCCTGGTAATTATACTGGCTGTACTACTTCTACGAGTCGCGTGTTGTAGTTCGCCTGATGTATCTAATAACCTAGGACAATTAGCTAGGACAGAATAGCTCTATATTTAGTTGGTATTGCTCGTGTTTTGGCTGCATATTGTACTTACCCATGCAGACACTAACGTCTCTATTGTCGCTCACAGGGGCCGTTTTCGCCGTGAGACAAGAGTTTGCAAGATTGCGCCAGCCCATAGCTGCAACAACTTTGAGGGGTAGGTTGAACGAGAAAAAGGGCGAATGAGTTTACATTATGTCCTCTGACCATTTCCAGTGTTTTGCAGGATAAAACAAGTTAGCAGTGAAGCAAGCAAACAAACCACTTATGGCGCCTGTCGTATCGATATTTTGTTGTATATAACAGTGCCAAGTCAATTTGCTTCTTTAACACCAAACCCAACGTGGCACCTATGTTATATCTTTCCTTGCCGCTTTCGGGTAATTTTTATTGTAGTCCATTGTTTGTTGCTCTCGTTACTTTAGCTGCTTTCGAGATCAATACTGTCGTCTTCATAGAGCAGCAAATGCCGTCCAGGGTACGCAGGTTAGGTCAACGTTGTGGTTACTCTGGCTCTACGAGCTAACGTCGTGGTCTTCAAGCCTGATCCTTATTAGAAACAGGATAGTGAGCTGGGTGACAAGATGACCGGATGATCTTCTTACGTGTTGTGTCGTCCTAGACGAGTCTACTTTCGCCATGTTTCTTTTGTTGACGGTTAATACCATTGTATATTACGTAGCCGTGGCCGCTATAGCTATGGCTATTGCTCGCTAAGTGGAATGATCGTTCGGCCTCTGTCTGTCACGTCTTCCAGTGATCCGCAGTTGCTACATATGTCGCAAAAAAGCGTCTTAAGGGTCAGGTGAATGTCAGAATAAAAGGACAGTGAACGGCTACGCTGCTTAGACTCGATGCTTCACGTGGGCATCACTTGTAGCGAGAATTAAAGACTGCTTCAATAAACCGCACTGCAGTCTTATGTCGGATACGGCCATCCGCAGCGTCACCATCCTGAAAAAATCAGCCGATTTTTTCCTACGTCGATCAGTAACTTTTAGACAACTGAAACGACCGTCACAACGGAGTATTGCTATACTGGGCTGAACCTCCCCACCCTCAAACAGTTATACTGTTAGGCAGTAACTCATAACTTAGATGTGCAAACATATATATGACAAGAACTTAATTTTTTTTTTAAATGTTAGTTTAAATATCAACAAAGTGGAGATTTACAAAACTGTTGTCTGTATGAGTACATTACGTGCGAGAAGGAAAATGGGGAAAAGGAGTCCAACAGTCGTATGGGAAAAAAGCTATTAGGAAATACACTGTATTCTGTTTTAGCAAGAGTACGTTTGATACTGAAAAGGAGCATTCCTTTAATGATTAGTCTGACTATGAACGAAATGTTTCTAAGAGCTTTTTGTCACGACCATAAGAAAGTAACTGCATGATCGAAGTGTCGTTGTCATATATGCATGCGTGTAAAAAAAGCTCTAGAAGACGATAAAACCGTTTTTAATATTGGCCGTTAGATTTCACTTGTTAACCCCATATACGCGTTGTTTCTATTGCCAAAAACGTTGGGTATAACAAAACAAAACCTTCAGCCTCTCGAGAATACGTTAGAACACAAAATTTAGCAGTAGCAGACAACTGTTTCACATAAACAATACAAGAAAAAAAGTAGAAACTGCATAGCCACAACGTATTATACCTGCACTAGTCAAGGACATAAGAGAACGGCTCGGATATTCGAAAATGTACGATAATGCTGATAATACCGCTCATGGTAACGGTCCTATAGGAGCGGAAATGATACATTTCAAAGTGCATTTACTAGCAGAAGCTTCTTAGTGGAAATAAATAGCGGCCTATCGACGTTGAACCGATAAGGATGCAGTTTTGCTTCGACATCAATCAATGAAATTTATCTTTTTTCAATACTGCTCACAGTTTCCACTGCTTTGCCTTCTCCACTCGCTTTCAAACAAGTCGTTTTGGCCGTATTACTAGATGTGGCTGCGCAATTATTACTAACAAGAGCAAAACTTTTAGTAAAACTGATCCCCTCAAAGCAAAAATCTCACAAACGAGCCATTAGGTAGAGCAAAAGTTATGTCGGGTTCTGTCTATCCATTCGCTGTGTCAGCAACACGTCCTATTATAAATTCTCGCATGCTATTCGTAGCTAACATAAAGGATCCGTTCCGTCCGCGAGAGATTTACGTAGTCACCCTACTTTCTACTCCTTTCACACGGATCAGTTTATTACAAATACTCCTTGTGCCTCCTCCAATATCCGCAACACTAACTCCTCCATACATTTCGTTTTGTACTTACTTCTCCTCATGGTAGCCATTTCATGTCTAATGCGTAGTGGCCAAGTAGGAGCACGTAAAGCAACCTTACATGCGCCGTTTTTATTCCTGTATGTTCGTTTTTCCTTGGATTCAACTTCATACGTTATGCGCTGAGGCGTCCACCTTCGATAGTTTCTTAAGGCAGATAAGCACGTAGCTGCAGTAATGGCCATAGAGCCCGATTGGCCCTAAAGCCCCTTCCAGCTCCTAGGATGGCCGTTGAAATCATTTCATATCTCGTTTTCGTTGCTCTCTTCGCCATACCCACTGTTGCTTGTGCGTCATCGTGGTTCCCTAAGCGCATAATGTTCGTCTGCCGGTCTAACGGCCCTAGCAGTTCAAGAACCTTCTGTAGTGTTAATCGCTTAAATTCGAGTTCATCTAGCCGTTGATCGACCTGAACGTAACTCTGAACGATATTACTTATCTGCTATCCACTTTTCCCTCGTCGTTAAGCGAAACGACGGTAGTGGCAAATTGCCGACTCTACATTACGGTGAGTTTAAAAGGGCCACCCAACAAAGCGAGTACTACCGGAGCCTGCTGAAAACTTCGCTTCGTCCTCGCTGTTTCCCAAGGGTAAGATGAGCGGCCACGCCGTAGCTGGCAGCAACTGTAGCCTGTAACTTCTGATGCAACCCCATCGAAACAAGTAGCGCGGCAAGGTAACCGGTATCGTCACGGGCTGCAGCTATTTCTGTTGTTGTTGCGTAGTAGGACATGAACATGATCTTGCGCCAAGCCGGCTATGAAGGCAAAAAAGAGGAACTACAAGATCAGAATTCAGCTGTTGAGGAGCACACACCTCACGTCATTAATAACCGGCTACCTAGAAGTAACACATGGTCTTCGCTTGTAGTTGCAACGTTGCCGCTTGCCTTTAACACTCGAACGCTGGGCACTGATTGTAGATTCTGAAACCGAAAACGCCCAAGCAGACGAACCGGAAGCTTTTATGCATGATGCCTCACAGGATGTAACTGAACGTCTTTGGTCCCATGCACGTGTCAACATGCTTCCAAACTCTGATAAAAGCCTTATTTCTTTTGTCTCCTCTTCAATTTAAAATCTGAGTCTGCCCGTTCCTGGTTCTATTTGTCAATAAAAAATCGTCTACGTATGTGGCCTATGTGTCTTGTCTAAACAACAAAAAAAAAGACTAGTTCTCTCCTTCGAACGAACATAAAGCTGTTTATCGTTCAAGATAGTGACTCTTTCAACCAAAAAATTCTTGTAAGAGGACTTGAAATGACGACTGAACGAAAGGCCAAAATTGGCCTGCTTTCGAGTGTATATTTCAACTGCGTCGCTTCCTTCTTCATTGTTTTTTTTTTTCGTTTTCTAGAAAACTGACACGTTCATTGGTTGAGTGGAACTCTTTCTTTGCGGAAAATTAAACTTCATTACACATTAGAAACCGTCATCTGAACAAGGTTTTTTTGATAGATACCGATAATTTCAGTCAAACTAAAAGCAAACATTTATCAGGCCGAGCTATCCGTTCAGCTGTCAATTTTATTCCAAGGAGCTTTTTATCATAAATAATTTTTCAACAGAGTTATTTGCATGGTCACTGTTGAAGTCTAATAAGCGAATTGGACTACTGCAACAGATCGTACCTAATACAAAATAAGGCCTAGAGTAATAAGCGATACCCTGTACACGTCGAAAGCCAGTAGTTGCTAATTGAAATATATCTTATATGACGAATAGTGTATTTGACTTTAGATCAATACAATTGTGTTGTATGTACGTATAAACTAAAAAATTATACATCTCAAAATTTGTGTAGCCATCAAAAAGACTGTTCTACGATCCTCTGGTGCACGACGGTGCATGGTTCATTGTTGAAGCATGTTGAATATGTTATTGTAGAAAATGTGAAAAACCATGGATCGCATCGCATAAAAACGGGGAAAATTTGCTGTATTGTATTTGATTTAAATAATGTAGTAAAATTATAGCAACGCGCCAAGTCTGCGGGTACGTAATTACAAGGAACATCATGTGAATAGGCGCTTCTTCTATTAAGTAAGCTCCTTTATAGTTAAGTTTTTAACAGGCAAACAGGCTAATGACCGATGCCAGTTCGATAACAACTGACAGAAAAATTAAACGACATCGATCCCCATGTATAAAGTAAGATATATCAATTGTTTTGTTGAAGCCCTTCTACTTTCCTTATCTATGTCGCAAAATAATGATTCGATACATTAGGACACATATCGAAGACTTCCTAATATTCAGGGTAATAGCCGCTCTTCTTTAATTTGACAGAAACGCTCTAGTAGTTGCGTTCCTTCGATTAGTGGCACGGTCCATGTCGTTCCACATTTCGGCAGCCTCAAAAACAGTCAAGACATTAAAGGAACTGCCGGTGTATTTTCGGTCGAGATCTATGGGTGCTGTTTACATACTAGCCGCCCGTTATACATTGCATTCCCCCAACTCATTTTCCCTGTTGTTTTGTGTCCCGTTGGCCTTGAGAGCAGACTCACGCGCCGAGGCCAGAAGGACGGACCAGAGGAATCCGACGATTGCTAAAACGAAAGCTCCACGTTCGAACGTTGACCTCTGAAAGCGTCCAGGATGCACAAACTAGTCTTTTTCGTTCTGTTCGATATAGTCGTACACACGTAGATAGCCTTGATCGAGTCCTCCTCTCGGCGGGAATAAGATCGCGTACATGGGGCCGTGGATGATCGAAGCTTGCTTATTTGAAGAGAGACGAAGGTTTGACACAACCTAACCAGAGTATGTTTCACTATATACAGCATCCAATGAAAGGTTTCACCGGATCATTCGATCTATCGGTCAAGATCACAAAAGTATATCTATCATCCTTGGCGAGGCCCTTGGCCATTCTTAACGTTCGCTAACTCTGTTTATCGTACACTTTACCTATACACTAAACATATTTGTTTCGTGTTTTGCTAGGTCTGAACGATCAAAGGCTTATACCATTCACTGTGAACTATATAGACTTACGAAGTTGCCTGTGACTAGCTACATTTGTTCTTCTTCGTAAATTTATACAATGTTGGAATCCAGATGCTGAAATATTTGGGGTAAGAGACAAGACGAAACGAAATTTTTCGTTATTCGTTGTTTTATGTAAGCGCTTTCGATAGCTAAAACGAAGAACCAAATACAACTATTTCTATTGCCAGATGCCTTTCCCATTGTTTATAATCTATGTTGTCTGTCCTGTCAAGGAAGTTTCAGTTCAGCTCAGTGGAAAGGGCTTCGGTCGTGACCTCGCCCTCTAAAGTTAATCCTGCTGTTTTGGCGGCGAACCATGCCATTTAACTCGAAAAACATCACACGATGTATAGGCATTGTTCGAAGGAGTTTTACGGTAAAACTAATACTACTTAGTAATGCAGACCAGGACAGTAATAATGTTTTGTTTAGTAGACTGATAGCAAGCGATCTTGTAGACTTCTCAGTTGCATAAAAAGAGCTTTGCAATAAATTTCTTTCTAAAGCGTATCTTGGACACAATTAGATCTGCTCTTCTTACCTTCGGCGCAACAAAACTTTTCGAATATTCGTAGGAATAATGCATTTAGAATACCTTTCAAATTCCAGGTTGATTGATTAAGGCGTCTCGACCAAGACCACCTCTTGAAGTAGCGAAAACAAAATAATCGTGTATAAAAGTATTGTAGTAGCTGAGCTGAAGTTGTGAGCGCGAACATTCGGGCCGCATGTGATGATCCATGCAGTAGGTCCGCATAAATAGGTCGATTCGTTTACCTAGATGTATGTGTAAATCGAATTCTTTTCTACTTTTTTTTTTTCAAGTTAAGGCCCTTCCGAATTGATACGATCAGAATGTGATTTGCTTTTAGCTACTCCTTAGCTTTTGTAAAAGTATTTTTTCCATAGATGTAAAAAAATGTTTTTTGTGAAGCGATAGCCACTCTAAGGAAATTCCCTAAGGAAGCTCTATTCCCGTCCGCATGCCAACACCGCTAATGTTTCAAAGAGAAGCTTGCAATAGTTTAATGTGATTAGCAACGATGTTCGTATGAAAAAATGCCTATTTGCCATGACGCTCAAGGCAAAGTACTTGCTATATGAGATAAACGAATCTAAACGAGCTAACTTGCGGTGCCAGTATTTTATTTAGCGCAAAAGACTCGAAGGACCAATGGGCTTCAAATCAACGAGATCTATTCAATTTTCGAAGGGAAGAACTGAAAGCATTATTTAGTCGTGTTCTACAAATAAAGAAAGGGAAAAATCGTTAAAACAGATGGCTAGATCAGCATTGATCAAACAGTATCCTAGTAGTGACAGTTATAGTATATACAAGTGATAGTAACGATCAACGCATAAGTATTCTACTTTTATTTGTATAGAAGCGGAATATTTGCGGAAGCGGAAATATCGGTTTGACAAGAGAATTTAGAAGAGATGAGTGCGAAAGTCATATCAATTGTTTTTCAGTATCAATTAATCGTTTGCAGTATTTCTATACGCCATTGCACTATCAGGATTTTATTTCCTATGTTTCCTAAGCATTTCGACTATCTGTTTTTAACTTCATTTTTCAGAAAATCCGATTTCCTGCTAGTGCATCTGCTATTTACCGCTACTACAACAACTAAAGGCAGTGTCTTTTATATCTGCCCGAATCTGTAGTTTTCTTCTGACAGTCGTCCACTACCACAGCCATCAGCAGCGATCAATGAACACTTGTTTTAACCAGCCGACTGAACTTATCAAACGTCATAAACAGTTTAAGATTCAGCCGTAGTGCGTTGTTTGCAATGAATAATGATCGATGAATCCATCGACGAACCTCATCCACGGACCAGCCTACTGCGGCTAGCCTCGACTCCCAACTTATAATTGTTGCTCTTTCAACTATTTGGAACACTCAGTGACTAGCTGGTCCCACCTTATGTAATTGCTGCTGCCGCCGCACTTGTCGCTGTCCAGTAGATGCTCCGCGTTGTAACGCTCAACGTCCAGTCCCCGTTTCGTGCCACCTAAATTCCGGCTCCGTTGAAATGCCCGCTTGCAATGTGACCGTAATGGCAGCCCCACATAGTAACCATCATCATCATCAGGAGGGAGGACAACTGCCAAGCCATCCGGGTCCTCACCAGGGCCACGGACATCAGACAGTGGCAGTGGCTCATCTACATCCAGGCCACCATCCCTCACAGGGTCATCTGGATGCCAGCGGTGCGGCACATTTTAAAAGACAGGTAGGTTTATGCAGACGTACCTTCACACATGTGAAATGCACAGATCCATGTATATATGAATCGTACTTTGCGTGTTGTTATTCTACGAAAGGGAGGCTGTCAAGCCCCAGAATTCACCTGAGAGGTACCGTTTTTACCATTGGAATCTAATCAGTATCTACGTATGCTGCCACAGTCCTGGAAATCTGTCTCATGGTGACTAAAAATATGTGCCATACGTATCGGCTAAATCGTACAATGTTCGCATTGTTAACGAACGGCGCACCCTCATGTCCCAGCCTGGTTCTCGTTTCAGCCGCGTCGTCTTTATTATGTTATACCTTTCTAAGTGCATTGTTGTTACATTCTGTCATAGGCGCGCACACAGACATCCATATTATTCCACATTTTTTTTACAACCATAACCTATATGGAATAGGATTATTTATTTTGCTCCCATCTGAATCCCAATCCGGTTATTCCGCCGTCATTTATCGAGGTTCTGACCGGCAACGAACAATGTTGTCTCAAATATGTGACGTCGCCGCCAAATTTCGAATGAAACTGAAAATCGATTTGAAGCGGAAGTACCTGGAGGATAACGCATCGATATCTTAAGCGGTGTTGTTTTTCGGTTGAGACTTCTAGTAGCAGGACCAATTTCGTTATAGCTAGTCAATGAGTCCTTAACAGGCCAGTCGATGTGTGTGGTCTTCGTCTCTCGAATCGATCGTTGATCAACCGTTCGCGTAGGCGTCAGTACGACGCGAGTACAGAAAGACTTTTTTAGGAAGGATCTTTGATATTGCAATACGTTTAGAAAACTTGTCGTCTTTTGCCTTTTCTTTCTCGTTTCTTTGTCTTCCTAAATTGATTGCGTAGACTTGAAGTGAGAAAGAAATTATGAGCAAACCCTCGCTCTACTCCTCCGTCTACAACTGCTTGCTACCATGCTTCAAAACACGTTCATCGAATAGATTGATTTTTTGTTTCCCCCGCCTGATTATCTCTCTCTATTCCGCAACGCTCAGTTATATACGCCATTGTATTGGCTTCAGCCGCCGTAGGCTTGGCTTGCTCCACGGTGGTGAGGTCAAACAAAGAAATGAACTGAACATTTTTTTGCAGTGACAGTAAACAACCTGTTCTTTGCCATAAAACCCCGTCCACTGTTATAGTCAAATCGATTATCCAGCTACTTCTATCCTACTTGGTTCTAGAGATTTTGACAATCAGCAAGAGGGTGCCCCACGTACGACTTACGCCAACTCAGCTGCTTGACTTTCGTAAAAAGGCCCAATTCTTTTTCCTAAAATAAAGAATTTTCGCCTAAAATCCAGTTCAACATTTGACAGCAATTTATAAAACAACTTGGAAAAAAATGGAAACAATGATCGTGACAATAAATAATGCAAGGTGCTTTTGTGATTACTGTGACACATGTGGTTTAAAGTTGTGCTGAATTGATGAGGCTAATGAAATCTGTCGAAATACGGCAAAGTTTCAATGTTCTTCCAGCTAAGAAACAGAAATGTAAGACTGTGGTTTCGTTAAACATGAAAGCGTCTATAAGTATATATAAAGTAATATACCTTACGGTATACTACTAACATTACTACGCTAGAACGTCTCAATATTATAGATTTTTTTGTAGACCCATAAAAGTGGCCAGTTCAGTTTCCGATATACAGTACATATGAAGTCCATACCTGATTTTAACATTCGAACAATATTTGATCGTCAATGAACCTGTCGACACGTGGAACTGTTTACCCCTTTCACTCTTGCAACTTTATGGACACTATATGATACGATAATATATACACTGTGAATTTAGTTATTAACAGGCGATTTTTTAAAGCTTTTCTCTTAAAGTTCTACGAGATTATCAGTGATACAGCCTTGAAATATTGTATTGACAGTATTGAGGTTACTTCACTATAGTACGGCTTCAAGCGTTCGTCAACGACGTCTTAAGCTGACAGAGAATTTCACATGGGATCCTAACGAGGACGTATGATCAAATCATTGTTTCTTACATCCTAAACTTTTTTGTCCGTTATTGAAACGAGTTGTATGTAATGCTTTTCGACGGACTTGGTTAATTACTTGTATGAAAGGCATTTTTCCTAAATATTTTCTATCAAAGCAATAGTTTTTTATCTTTAGTAAAATCAGGTATTGATTAGGCCAATTACGTGCCAGCTTACGTGGCGCATTAGCCATTTTATCTGTTTTCGCTGAACGATTCTCGACGTATCTACTTGCAGAGTATATGTTCCCTAAAAAGACGCCTTTTATATAATAAACTAAATCTTCGTCCAATTTTTGTTGAAAACAGATCGATCTTATTTTTAGACTAACCGTATGCTATAAGTCGCTAAACTGCTTGCTTAACTCTTACTGTTTCATGTACCATAATACATCGGTTTCCAGACCAAACACCACTGTAAGAAGTTTTTAACCCGATAAATTTTTAAAAATAATTTGGCCCATATAGAAAAATTAGTTTTTACCCGTTTTCGTTTGAAAAAAAAGGTCAAAAAAATACCATTGATACTTTTTCCAAGCGTTTTCATCGCCATTAGTCTGTGTATTGTCGCAAGATTAATAAGCTGAGTCGATGAACTTTCCGGACATTCATTCGCTTGCTCGTTTTTTTTTGTTTCTTTTAGGTTCCTTCGTATAGGTCGACTCAGATAATATCATCCCGTTTACACAAAATTTTTACTTTTCTCTTTGCTTGCCATAGGCGAGCATTCATCGGGTGCGAGATATTCAACCCCAATCGCTGACGATGGAGAACGACTACGACGTCGTGAAGGAAATTGGCGCCGGAGACTATGGGAAAGTTCTGCTTGCTAAACACAAAGTCACCAAAGAGGAGGTAAACTATTGAAGACTGACATCGCAAGAAGCTACTTGTCACTGATGTTCACACTGTAGGATATCGATAGACACAATGGTTGCTGCTTCTTTGGTAGATAGGTAAAGATATGATAATAATAATAAATTGTACGTCTACCGTTACAATTTAACGGTACCGATCTAATCCTACAGCATGTATGAGATACACTAATACTACATATTCGATGTCTACACATTTTGACAATGCCTTACTTCCATGAAATTTTATGAATATATATACACTTAGCTTTGTGTAGCACTAATTCTGTAACGGTGACCTCGCCTTTGTCCCTTTGATTCCATCGCTACGTCATAACATGGTGGAACGTACAGCGACTCGTATGTGCTACAACGAAACGAATGAAGACACGTTGATTCCGTCATGTTATTTCTAAAACTGTGCTCGCTCGCTCGCTCGCTCTCTCTTTATTTCTCTTTCTAGTTTCCAATTGGGAGTATGCAGTGCGTGATCCATCTAATCGTTGTTTTTGGCCGAGGCATTACAGCTCCCGGCCCAGTCCGCACTACGGTTGGCGACAATTTATATATAGCGTTCCTCTCTCATTTTTGCTATCGCATAGGTGCCCAGCACGTAGGCTTCATGAGCTTGGATCACGACGTCGACTTGGGCTTGCAGAATATTTAGGCGAGTGTTATGCTACGGCGAACGCACTGTGTCCATGCGGTGTCTAGAATAAACGCTGGGTATTTATTTCCAATGCCCATACCATACAATTTTTCTTATTACATAAGGGAATTTATAATTAGTAGTGGCAGACTCGCCTACCTGTACAAACTTATGCCATACGTTTGCATGAATCCACTCATATCGTGCAAAAGCTAGTGCTGCATGCAGACAACTTTTATGTATGTTCATTTATAAAGAACACTTCAAACTCGCATCAAAGCGGGCACCATTCAAAGAAATCGCCCACTGCATGCATTGCGTCACTGTATACTTGCTTATTATTTACATAGCAAAAAACGCGACCTTTCAACAAAAAAGACGGTGAGCTTCTCGATTTAATGTTCTTAGCTCTTATATGCGTCAAAGCAACAAGCTAACATCGTACTTGCAACTGGGAGCTATCTTCAGAAAGCTAACCGCAAATCGACGTTTTTTTTTATCTTAGAAATTAACAGTGTCTTAGATGTGATGGTCGTTGATAAAAGAAAACTAATTCATTCGTGTTCTTTTCGTCTTCCTCTGCTTTTTCAAACCCTTATCTATGCAACGCACGCAATCCAAAAGGTCAGTTGTTTTAGCGACGAGCGGGGTAACAAGCAAGAAAAGATCGAGACAATTTGCGTTCGTACCTGTTTCGTCTTTACCAGTCACCCGGTACTTTTGTTGGCTGACGCGGAACTTGGGCGCCATTCCCTTTGTTAGTATCTTCCAGAAATGCTAGCATCTGGATGAACAGCTGCGCGGTTGCTTCGATGCGCCTTAGCATCTCTTGCAACCAAAGCGAAAAGGCTATGTGGCTATGAAGCAGAACAACAACAAAGAATGTCGACCTGCTCGTACGTACGTACAGTACGAACGAACACAATGGAGATGGAGGCGCAGGTGCAAGCGGCGTGCCGCAGTCAGAAAATAGCGACGGGACACGGTGCGAGTTGCAAGAGCAATCACTGAGATTAGGAAACGAAACAGGAACGAACGAAGTGCTATCTAACGAGAACAGCATTTCGCAGCGTATTTCTCCAAAACGCCAAACTCGACGCGACGGTCCTTCGTCGCTTGGCTTGTTGATAAGTGGCCAACGCAAGCCGATGGAATGACCCCCAACCTAGTGCGAAAATACGATAATAATACAACTGTACAGTTTTGTGTTCAAAAGAAAAGAAAGAAAAAAAGAAAGGGGAGAGAGAGAGAGAGAGAGAGAGAGAGAGAGAGAGAGAGAGGAAACATCGCAAAGGGTCTGCTCTGAGCCTGCTGAGCATGCTTAAAATAGTTTGGATCGTTTCTGCGAAAAGGTCTATTTTTAGTTCATGACATTTAATCTGGCCGGCTGAACGAACAAGCGACCCAGACAGAGGAAGGGGGGAAGGATCAGACTGTAGCATGGCAACAGACTCTGTCTGTCTCCCATCCGCGCGGATTTGAGGTCTACACTGAATGGATAGTATGTATTACAAGAAAGCCGTTTCGCTAAATAGGGGTACGATACAACTGAAATGTTGAGTTGGAGAAGCGGATATATAATAGTTCATCTTGAAATAGATCCAGACGTTCCCTTTTAAGACGCGTTCGTGGTATATATGCGCATATAGAAAGTCGGTTCGCAGACCTGATTTCGAATCGGAAAATGTTTTCGGCAACCACAATCAAGACTGCGACCTCAAGAAAACCTTGTGAATCATCAAAACGACTGGTGGAGTTTAATAAGCATCTGACGTAGACTCATGTTACAGTTAAGGGGCGGCCCTACTATTACGGGTGTTTTCATATATCTACTTATTTAAAAAAGCGAAACTTATTTATTAGTCTCAGACAAACCAAACAGATAAGACTGCTTCCTTCTAAGAATAAGGTTTCTTGGATGAGAAAAACACTACAATTTTTTATGAGGAGCCCTTGCCATTCAGATAAATAATATTTATCCGCTAAGCAGCTAAAAAAGTATATACAAATAACTTAAAGTGGGGTACTTCTGTCACAATTCAATACTACAGCAGCAGTAGGACGCTAAGTTACAGGTTTATGATAAAACGAATATATTAAGAATGGAAAATACACAAAAAACAAACAGAGTTCCTGACTAGCCTACAGTTCGCGTCTTACTGTACGTATTATATAGAGTCATTTGTTATTTCAGGTTGCATTAAAAGCTGTCCCGCGGGCAACGACAGCGTTGCGAGACTTCCTCACTGAGTTTCACTATTCGTACTTTCTGTCACCACATCCATCTGTACTGGACACATATGATGTCTGTTTTGAAACAATTGACTACTATTTTTTCGCCCAGGAAGTGGCACCGTTGGGCGACTTGTGGCATTGGATCGAAGCTGCAGGAGGCCTGGACGAACAAGATCTCAAGGACATCTTACGACAGATCGTACCTGCCCTTGAATTTATGCATAGCAAGGACCTTGTGCACAGGGATGTGCGCGCCGAGAACGTACTCGTTTTCAAGCACGATTTCTCCAAGGTGGGCGAATCTGCACGCATTTCTTGTCGGTATTATGTACGCGAATGCTGAATGTGTGCTTGGAGGATCAAGTCAAAGGTTGGATATTGGGGAGGATCTGTACAATTGCCAGCATTTAGACTGAACATGAAGCTGTTCCGGTGTTGTAGGAATGCCAGCCATCGCAAACAGACATTGAATGTTCCCAGGTTTCAATTCCTTATTACAAGAAACATCTATTGACAGAGCCGTATAGATATGAGAGAGATTATGGTAGTATTTGGACTGTCCTGCATTCAACTCGGATAGAAAAGATCAGGTCTTCAGGAGGCAAGCTAAAACAAATTGATGTCTAATACGAAGCGAACGTTTGATATCAATCTGCTTTTAAAACGTTACTTCTTACGCAGTATCTACGACCTGATGACATGGTCGGCGCCTTGTAGTGCACTATTTGCTTAGGTAACCGTGAAGCGTTAAAAAACCGTAAATATCTTCCTGATTATCGCTTGTTCAAAGTTATAATAAATCTAGTTATCGTTTTGTGTAAAAAATTAATATGAGATCCTTGCTTGCCATAAACGAAATAATCCGAGCGTCAAGGGGTACGAGTGTCACCCTTAGTCTAACTGCGTTTTTCCTTTTAGCTCCTATATGCAACTGTCCTTTAATAGCAAATCGTTTACGTATAGATATGCTACATTACCGTCAACGCCATATGTGCGTTAGGTCATTCATAAGACATCTAATGACTATCGGTAGCTGATCCGTCGCTGAGAAATTGTAATAATTTCTCATCTAAATAAAGTTAAAATTAATCGCAATAAATCAGATTCTTAGATCACCAGTAGTCCTTAGTTGATTGTTCGGATTAGTCTGTCCTTAGAGCCGAATAGATATATTTCACACATTATTACCAGGCGTATGCCCCGAAAGCCTGAGGCGTTAAAGAAGCTTTGCAAATTTTGTGCGCTTAAGCAGAATAGACAAAGCTTTATAGCCAAGCTTACAAGCCTCCATGTACATGTGTTGTTTTCTGTTCTTTCCTACAAACTGTTTTAGGCAGTGTCCCCTGAAACCACTGTTTTAGGTACGCTGCTACAAGTAAATTTTTTTCTGGCGTGAAATATATTTTTCCACTGCTGGAAAAAATCTACCGGAAGCCGCAAAAAAGCCGTGTGGGCTTTTGTACAAGATTTTGTGCTTGCTGTTTTCGTTTATTGGCGGGCTGCCAACAACGAGAGGTTACATTCATGGGGGGGGGGGGCCGAAGCTGACACCAAGCAACAAGAGCCTGTCTGACCGTAAGATAGCAAAAAGAAACATTCTCTATTTTATTTAAGGCAATACGTACGAGATATTGTCGCCAATGGCCCGAATCTTGAAATAGGCGTCAATGTACAACCTCAAAGAGCGATTGGTGCTGCAAAAGCGACTACGGTTCACTCCAGAGGCATCAATAGAAAAAGTAACCTTGACCATCAGGTGCATTGTGTCATGCGCTGTGGACTTGAGATCATGGAATTCTACTAATAGGAAATTCCGTTTTAGAGTTTAATATAAAGAATAGTTTATTTCGGCGGCCGCTTTGTGACCTTGACTTTCCATGGCCAGGATCGCGTAGGTCGATGCAAACGGCCAAAATCAAATTATGAATGAAAGCCATGGTTTAGTGGTCGCCTGTCCATTCAAGTTTGGTTGGGTATTCTAACTATGTACTATAGCAGAATCTGAGACATTTACTCCCTCCTGCTAGTCCTGAAAAGGCAGAAGCAGTAGCAGCACATGACGAACTTTTTATTTGAAATTCTAGTCAGAATTCGATAGTAACAGAAAAAAAGATTTGACGTCGGTTGACGTCCACCAGCAGCAAACGTACAGAGGATCGGCTTTTTTCAATGCTGCGGATAGGAAAATAAAATTTTTGTAGGTGTCGTACACCATTGGTTTACTGCTAGACTCAGGAAAGAGATCCGGATGTTCGAAAACTCGTGGGATGTGATAACCTGCTCCGCCGAAAGGGCTATGGTCATTCAACTTCATTGAAGTTACCTCCCTTCCCTGCTCGGTGTTGTATTCCGTACCAAGTAATGCTAGCAATGTTTCGAAAATTATATATCTACGTATTGAAGTAGGAAATCAAATACATCTATTGCGCGTCGTGTAGGATGCTAATTGGGACAAGGCAAAATACGGTGCAGCCTCTCTGAGCGTTCCTTGTTGAAAGGAGCGGTACGCAACAATATATATCGTATTCTAGACAGATGCCTTTTCGAGGTGAATTAAACAAAGCAAAGTCTGCATTGAGATCAGTGTCATGTGTATGGGTAGAGAGGACAACTGATAGAGTTGGACTAATTAAAGGTTACCTTTTTGTCAGATAAGTGACAAGGCTAGGATTTTGGTTTATCGTAGATCGCCTTGAATTAAATCAACGGGATAGCCAGGCTGTAAGGACCAAACGGCAAACAATTTTGTGCCGTAAGGCTTTGTGGGACAGCAAAGGCTGATGTATAAATAATATGCATTGTCCGCTTAAGTTCATACCGTAAAGGAACTAAATCCGATACAGAAATGTAGTAGCCTCAGGAAGCATGCGTTTCGTAATAAGGATGGGTTGGAGAACTCTAGAGCACACCGAAGATGGATTCTGGCACCCCGCGTGCTCTGAGACTAATACGCATAAAATCGTTGGGAAAATCACGCAGCTTCAATACGCTTAAATACTCTATGTTCGAAACGTGTCTCAAGAATTTACATAGTAGCAGTAGAATTGTTCGACAATAATAATTATAATTATAGTACAATGTATTTAGATCTTGTCAGAACTGAGTTAAGCTATAACCTTTGCGTTTGGCTTATTATGCTCATTATATAATAATTACTTTAATCATTTGGAGAAACTAATTATACCAAAAAACGTTATAATTGCGCTGATTTAATTATTAAAAACAATGCGCTATTTCCTAGTAAATGTATTGTTGTTATTTTGCTTAAACTGAATAGCTGATAGAAGTAATTTTTCGACAAACTAGCACATCTGGCAATCGACGAGCGCTCACCAGCCGGTAGGCTAGGTGTAGGTGCACTGATACGTAACGATGCCTAAATGCTTACTTTCTATCTGACCTGTCAAAGGTCAAATTGACAGATTTCGGTCTGACGCGTCGCGCTGGGACGCTGGTCAAGAAGCGCGCCCGTTCGTTACCCACTTGTCCGCCGGAAATCTGGGAGATGTTAAGCATGGAGGGATACACTGTGGAAACAGGCTCCGATGGTTGGCAGCTCGGGATGCTTGTTTTTATCGGACTCACAGCCAGGTATGTTCCGTTCAACACGTTGATTACTCCAACGGATGAGGGTATTCATACACTAAGCAACATTAGTAATAGTATAACAGCAAATGATATTTTGAATATCAGGCTTTACGGTTTCCAAAAGTATCTGGTCGCCAGCGGGTTTTCTATTGGGCGGTTCTGGATTCGTGGTTATGAATTTACCCCGTTTCAATAAAAGGGGAAAGGCAAGTGCCAATTTGAGGTATTGGTGTATGACAGAAATATCAACCAAACGGTTATTTAAGAAGTGCTGTTGTCTGTCTCTTTTGCCCGTGACGACAATGCCACACATTGTCAGAAGAACTCGCAGTTAATAATCGGACAGCCACCCTTTTCGGCTTCCTTGAACCCGCATTTATGATTTGATGAGGATACAACTTCATCGCTCTTCTGTAAATAATAATAAAAAAGTGAACTTAGCTATTGTTAAAGGAATGTAAGGACAGGCAAATGCTTATAAGGCTTTCATTTGTTCCCATAGCAGTGAACGAGTAATAGAGCGTCAAGCGGATTGGCGAATTCAACTCTTAGCAATAGCGAAAACGATAGAGTTGCGAAAAGTGCCATACAAACGGGATATGGAAATGTACGACATATTAGACATATTTGCAGGCGTTTATAGGATCATGGGCGACGCTCCGAAGACACCACTGGGTAGACCGAGCAGTTGATGGACAGAGAGCACAAACCTTAGACCTAGAGGGCCCTTAGACCTAGAGAGAGCACAAACCTAGAGGGCCGTAGAAAGCATCGGAGATGGAACTAATGGGACGTTGTCAAAACAGTGGGTGTTGAGCATTTAACAAAAATCTGTGGGCATAATCTATTTGCAATCGTATACTCGGTAATTAATTATGGCGTAAAAGAAGTGCTTCGAAGCTGGTAAATTCATTATTCTCCATGAGTTTACAACTAAAACTATCGTTTAATTAATAATCTATCGTAGTAGATTTTTATCGAACAGAACGTGCTTTATTCACTAGTGGCTATACAATAAACGAAGAGAAGATTAAATCAAAATTTGTTTCTACAAATATTTTATAAATAAATATACCCATAAACTTTATAATATCTACAATCCAGTTTTGAGGATATCTATGACGCAATACATCGTACTTACGCGCTGATTCGCTGCAGGGATGAAAACCGTACTTGATATAGCAAATTTTACGTAGAGTCTTCATGAGATTGCGTGGAATCTTCCAAAGTGGAATTTAGAGACGAAATTCGGGGTTATCAAGTACTCAGGATAGTCATGAGGTTAAAACATTTTAATGTTGAAACAATTGAGGTCATAGACTTGACATCCCTCAAGGCAACAGAAGTCGCTGGTCTGCCTTTAAAAGTGGTCTATCCATCGAACTGAAGCAAACATTGGTTGGCAAAGATAGATCTTATTGTGATGAGTGGGTTTTCCATTTAGAATAAAGAGGTCCGTGTATGCCATCGTCGTCGGTTTTCCTATTGAGATTAGTAGCGAGCGGCCGGCTTAAAGCTCTTGAGGCCTAAAGCAATGTCTGACGGCAATACAATACGGCCAACATAAAACTGTTCGGCTAGTAGGCTATGAACGCAGCGCCTAAAGGTTCTACTTCCAAACGTGGTTATTTGGGTAAATTTCCCGAAAAGGTTATTTGCAACGTTTTCTACGCGCTTAATTTCAATGGCCTGTTTGTTGAATGTAAATTTACAGGTTTCCCTGGGAAAAAGCCGACATTACCGATCTGCGCTTCAACGAATTCATGGACTGGCAAAAACGCAAAACGATCCGTACTCCTAAGGAGTTTAAACGTTTTTCGCCTAGGCTTCTTAGGTTGTTTCGAAGGTGAGTCAGCGCTGAATATACAATCAGCCACTTCGTCGTCGAAATACGCTTCGTCGAGTCTACCGGCTTAAGAACCTAAATTCTTAATAGATCTTCAGTACTAAATGACAGCGGAAAGTGGAGGATGTTTTCATCGACCGACGATCAAGGGGCCGATTCTCCCGCCATCCCTTCTTCATTAAATGCACTGTAGAAAAATCGAGTATTTATTTTTATACGTGGACATAAAGCCAGGGTATCTGATGATGAAACTACAGCCTTTGCTGCATATTCCTCCATATATACATACTTTTTATTCACACTAGATCGAACGAATTTTGCAGCCCGGAGCATCGTGTGGACCACCTTGAGATTACGAGTCTCTTTATCGCTTTGGCTGATATTTCATATACGGTTTATGTATTCCCACAAGCTGAACGCTGAGTTTTCTGTATTGTATAATGTAGCAAAGTATGCAAAAACTCAATTCGCTTTACTCAGCTCGCTTTACTAATCGTTGTTGCTGGACTGTTGCGATGCCAGAATGATTTCTCTATAAGAAAACACAACCTCGTAAACGGAATGCCATTTGCAAACAACATGTATACTCACTTTTATTTAGCCCTCCCTAGCACATCGCTACGTATACAACTAGAGGCCTAGTTGACGGTTCCAGCATAGGTCGTACCATCGGTCACCTACGTAGATTGCTATTGATAGCTCGTGGTGTTAGTTATGTATGGGCACAGTGTAACTTATGTCTATTACCTATTCTTTTTCTCGTTTTACTTATATTAGGCTATTGGAGCAGAAACCGAAGAATCGATACGAGGTGTCCGAAGTAAACAAGTACTATGACGACCGGTGGTTAATGAATCGATCTCCACGGACAAGCAAAGTTGCAGAGATGTACGATTCGGGCATGCAGCCCGGCAAACACTCGGGTACGTCTTCGGGAACGACGGCAGCTCAGACTGGGGGGGGCAATTCGCATCTCCTGTCGCCCCACAATTCTTCGAGAGAGGGTTCCCACTCGCGTAAGAACTCGTGGACAAACAAATCAAGAGAAGCTACGCCCTCACCCGTTAACTAGACAATACCACTACTCTAGGCAATTATTATCAGATGGTTAATAATACAGACTATAATAATGAAATTCTAGTTTACAATACTAATAATTGTTAAGTTCGAAAGAAACTGAATTAGCAGTAGTCATCGTAGTCTTCTTTTTTAAAACCATTTGGCCATTTAGCAGATGATGTGTTATAAGCAAATTCACTACTGATCTGAGGCAGCCGGCTCTTACGCTGTTCCGGCTAAACGAAAACTAAGAAGAACCGATCATTCAAGCAGCCCAGTAGAAAAAAGCCTCATTCTAAAAATTGAAAAATCCGTAGCCCATTGGATTCAGCTAGCGTACAGGCATGTAAAAGTAGGAAGCGAATTTTTTCAAGAAATAGGTGACGGGAACAACTGGGCTTCAAGCTGGAACAGGAAGATATTCATTGCTTTCGAGTAAGTGCGTTATGTATGTAGTTTTCGCTAACTACGTTGGCAACTACTTAGACAAATTTCATCGACACTGCGACAGCTATGGTGCTGCTCAGACAAAGATAAAAACGGGTAGCGGTAGCAAAAGCAGCAATAATATAATCGGAAGCGATCATAAAAGCAAACGCGTAACAAAAACGTGTGAAAAACGCCGAAATATTCTCATCGTTTAACGTTTATGATGAGAAAACAACTATTTGACGATCGTCAAGGACAAAGATAGAAGGAGAAAAAAATACAAAATAAAGAAACACAGCTGGAAAGAACTCTGTCATTCTAGAAAGTATCTTGAAAGCTGGCTTCCGTCGAATGCGGCAAAACCTGTTAACCTAACAAGTAGCGTACACTAAAAATGGAGGCATAATGCCCTTTCAGATCATCTCATAGTCCTCTTAGCTGCATAAAATGTATTGTTGTTACTATTATTATCATTATTTAGTACTTTGTGCGTTACTATTACTACACTCGCATTGTTGTTTGTGCCGGTCCCCTTATCTTTAGAGATGTGAGCCACGTATCGTGTACATGCGCATCGCATGTTTCTACCTAATATGCTACTCCGTAGGTAAGTACATACCTACAGGCGTACCTTGTCCTTATTATAGAAATGTTGAAGTATAAAAGTTCTTCATTGTAACCTGACTCACAGAATTCACAACATCTCCACAGCCGGTAGAAATACCAAAACCCGCATCAGTTTCAGTAGTGATGATGTAGCCAGGCGACAACGTTCGACACCAAGTAATATCGAGAGCCTGGATACAGCAGTATTGAGATCACAGGACACAAATATTTCCTATACATATCTGATGTTATTATAGGTCAGACATGGTAGCAGTTTAATATAGGAACGTATTTATTACATAGATATTCGCTAACGACCATGATAAACGCAAGAGGAAAGAAATGCCGCACATTTTTTACCGCATAGTGCAATAAGAATAATTTAGAAAAATGCAGTAGGGAACACGTTCGCGAAAGCTTCCCGCTTCGTAACTATGATTACAACAGATTCATCCACATAGCGGTTTCTAATCAATGAAATTGTATTTATGACAAGGAAATTGTTCGAGCGAAAACGAGAATGACAGCTGTTAGCTATTACAGCCGTTAGCTACGTTGTTTGCTCGCGTGGCTGCTCTTCGAGACCGCCGATATGCATGAGAGCGATCGATACGCTCAATTGTTTCGTTCCGTTCTCTATTCTTTTCTGTGTCGTTCTACTCATAGAAACGTTACTTGAATGCTTCTCTGTTATCCACAAACTACATGCATAGAAGAGTAGTAAACACTGGTCCAAATCAAAGGATATGTGCGGACTGAAAGCCGGTAAGGAGCAACAATGTTCTGGTAGAGTTAAAAAAAAAACCGAAATGATCCGCAATTGTCGCTGTATAAACAATGTATATAATCAATAACAAAGAAAACTAAGATATTTACATTAAGTCATTATTGTTACAATTAAAAAAAAAAAAAAGAAAAGCACATGGAAAGCATAAGACGTACTACAGGGCCAGCGTATGACGATGTATATCAAGCAAATATATTACACAAAAAATAAATATATATGTATATGTTATGGCGAATTATTATTATTATTATTATTATGAATTATGCTGCCGTACAAACCGACCTTTGGTAAGAGGTAAGATTCGTAGACTGGAAATTATCTAGCAAAAAACCGCAGCCAACTATGAATCGGAGAATGAGAGAAAGAAGTCTTGAGGAAAATCTGCTGTATTGCAACAACACTATGAAATAGCCTATGCGACTGTTGTTGCAAACGCTTGAGACGATTACGGATGAACTTCAGACAGATGCGTGGACTGGGCTTTTTATCCGCAGGCATTCAAAGTTAAGGAAAGCAAGTCACCTACGGATAACGATCTATATTTTACTTTCGTTACAAAATACTAAATAAAAAATCCTTGTGGTTATCAAGCGTTATCGAAATCGCAAATGATTTTCATATTAAATAAAATTACTTCTAACGTGTAAGGTAGCGTACCTTTTTTCAGTCGATAGAGTTTTCTTCGGCTGGCGTACCGGATATATATAAATCTCAATAATGTTTCTCGTTAATTCGTATCTACGGGGATCCTATGGAAGAGAACAGAGAATCATCTACGGTATATTTGCTTCGTTTTGATATTATTTAAATCAACGCCAGGCGGTGTTAGAGCAAAACTTCCATCGATGTCGAGCCACAATTAATTCTCTTGTCCTTTCTTTCTATCTTCTATTGTGTTGCTATTTACTGCAGTAACTTACTAAACTAGCTCAAATAAGGGACAAGGAGGAAAGCGATAAAAGTTACTAATCTGCTCTTTTGCATTGCGTCGTAGGAGCCGTGCGGGGGGCAACGTTTACAATGCTAGAAAGGGAAAAGTGGCCTAACAGATGGATGATATCGATAGTGCAGAAGATAAGAGGTCGTATAGCCTGGACGCTAGCACGGGGCATTGTTACGAAGCACAGACGCTATCTCTCATAGCTTTCGATCCATCATCGTGCCAGATGTATCCAGCCATAAAAATAAACTACATAGCATTAACAGTCCATCTACTATATAATTAAACATGATCAATACAAAAGTTACTATATACGGTTATACAGGATGGTTAAAGCGGCACGCGTGTAGAAAAAAGAAAGTGTAGCATTGTACACTCATGGATCGCATACATACACGGTTAGCGTATAATATATAGGTTCGCAAAAGAGTCATCCAATGTGGGACCAATTTTAAACTGGTCGTGGAAATTGTGTAAAAATATTGAAATATTTAAAAAAAAAAAAGGTAGCAATATAATAAATCGATAGTTTCGGTGACATAGAACAAAAAGCCCAACTGTTTTTTTTTGCGGGATTAGTACACAATTGGCGGTCTTTTTAAAACGCTATTAACATGCACAACTGACCATCATAGTTCGGCAAACACGTTATTCAATCTTCAACTAAGATAGTATTCATATAGTACAAACAAGGCTTAATAATGTCTCAGGCTGTACGTCCGACACCATATTTCAAAGCTCACATCAGCATAGGAATTGGTGTCCTTTTTCATTTATTTGTAATAAAGTACATTATAGTTAGGGATAGTTTGTCTTTGAGTTTTATTTTGTTAGTGTAATGCATACATAATGTACAATCCCCAATAGAGCAACTTGGGCATGGAATATTTGATATGTGGTAACACGGGGCAGTTTATTTTGCCATCTGTTATTCTAAGCCTCGAAACTAGGAGCCTTAATTAAGTTCACAATAGTGACCTACAAAATAGGTAGTGTATGATAGTTACAGATACCAAATATACCTTTAAACAAAGATATTAATTTATCGTAAATGTTTCTATAGTATCGTATATGTATATGGGTTCGCTTTTGGGGAATGCTTGTAAACCAGTATGCTTTGAAGCACGTTTTTTTTGGCAACAAAATCTTAGACTTACATTTCGCGTCTCATTTTACATCGTATGAAAGGGGATATGTTTGATCCTATTCCATCTGCCAAGTAGCCACAGTGTGGCAAAAAAGCTGCGTGCTAGGGTAATAAACGTTGCTTCGAACGATATTTAGCTTTGTAAGGTATACCTGGGCGGTTCACTATCAATAGCTCCTCGGAAGCGAAGGAAAGTACTCTCCCCGTTTATCCCTTCGCTGTTTTCCTGTGCTAAAAGGAATGGATGATTTTGGCTAGTGCACTCGCTCGTCCACTTCCCCACGTAGGTTAGTTATCGGAAACAGAAAACAAGATCTCAAGGACTTAATCTGTTTCTGTAGACCAAACTAAGGTAACGTATAAAATATGTATACATATCTATCCACATATTAGCATAATGCTTAGCCGAAATCCCTGTTTCAGTTGAAGACCGCTCACTCTAAAAGCTCTTCACTTCGACGATGAACTTTCCAACAATATCAGAATATAACTTTGACTATCAAGTTACAGTGGCAAATAGAATTTCCGAATAGAACTATGTATCCGACCAGAACGTATAGAAGTATAGCGGAGCAATTCAATTAAAAATTAGAATTTTTTGTAAATTTGATCAATCTGAGTGGCGTTTTATTTATAGAAAATGGAGCCGTGTGTCTATCTAAAACAATAGATTTTTGATTCCCTGAGATGTTTCACATATATATCTTATGAACGTGTGAATGTATACGCGAAAATCAATAATTAGTCAGGGAATTTTGCTTAGTACCAATACCGAAAACATAATACTAAATCGAGCTCAAATCTATATTAAGACTATATGATAAATCAGATCTCCAAAAACTCTCGGGGTTGTACATGATTTTTTAGGATTGAATTAATCATCGTTCATAGTGGCCAATCTTGGAAATCATTAGGGATTGCAAGAACTAACAAGTTAAGTAACACATTTTCATGGAGAGTAGTTAAGCAGCTTCGGTTATGATAAAATCTAGTATGGTACATGATTTGTAGGCTCGTTCTTGCTGAAAATATTATTACTTAACTTTAGTTTCTCAAGTAGTTTCATAAGCAAGCCTTCCAATATATTTTATAATAAGTGGGTAATAGCCGAACGAATTTTTAGTAGGAATAAAAAAAGCTTGAAATCCATTCAGGCTAATAAGCTAGTTCACAGAACGTACGACCTGTGCCGAGGTGGTTAGTAACTTAGACCTGAGCAGACCAGCAGAAATGTTACGTTTTTGGCAGCATATGGCCTTGAGCTTGGTCCTCGAAAGAAGCGAATGGTCGCTGTGCGTTGTTCTCTGCAGTGCTGAACTTAAACGATTGCAAGTTAAGCATAACCCAGCTTAATTTGTCAAGTAAAAGCATTTTTATAATTCAATTTTCTAATCTAAGTTTAAGCAATAGCATTCAATTCAGAATTGGGAATTTAACTGTCTAATATAAGAAATATTTAACCATTTAAAATAAGGAAAAAGGTGCGTTCCTAACTGGAGATAGACATGAATATCAAATGGATAATTAATACGCCAAAGATCAAACTAATCTAATAACAGGTTAACCCCACATGGGTCCTGTTACTACTGTGGTGAGAGAAGTACACACAAGTGTTCATAACATACAACCCCGGTGTCCGTTCATGCTAATGTCCTGATCACCTATTATTGCTGGATACAACGTGCCTATAAACCATGATAGCTAGCATTTCGTCTACTGTAGACACGGGTAATTGGAAAACAAACCGGCTCTCGGGCACTATTATTATGTTGATTCTGCTATTTTATCGTTAATTGCGTTGGCTATCTAGCCCCTTGCAGTGTTAAGAAGGATCTGCCAATGTTCTAGGCTTTCGACAATCTTTTTCGAAATAGTTTTTTTCTTGTCCTAAAAACATTTTTTAAACTCAGGCTACGCTTTTCTATTGGGAAAAAAAAAACAAACCCGAGAAGCATTCGGCACATGCCCACTACCTAAGTACTTGTTAAATTTAATACTGGGATAACTCATGAGCAATGACGATAGATAACATGATTAGGTTATCGTCTAAAGGGAAAAACATTTCAGTCCTATAGAGTTACCTTACAATTTATCAGTGCCGTTTTGGTATGACTGTACAAGTTCAAACCTTCGTCTACTAATTGGAGTAGGCGGTGGCGATAAGAACTTGAAACTACCGGTTTATAACAGACTGGCACAACGATTTACTTGATATCGTAATTGGTTTTTTATCGGTCACGCACCTAATTTCAAGGCCACAATCTAGATCTTGATAGAAAAATTCAAATTTTTTCCATTTGCAACAGGATTTCCTGCTCGAACGCCGTTACCCAAGTTCGACAAACCTTTTTAGATTCACAGCAGTAATGTATAATTTGTAAGTGTCAAGCATATAAATATATGGCCATGTAGCTCTGCGGAGTTTGCGAAGAAACTAAACCACTCGCTTTCTCCATGTGAAAGTTTTCTCAAAAGTAGTACCCTGTTTGAGAGTTTATACTTTTATCAAATGGCAAAACCCAAAACCCTATATGTATCTCGAAATTGGTGATTGTACCTTATGTTGGCTTAAAATTTTCTAAAAAAAAAAAAGAGATATGAATCGAGACGGAAAGTAGAAATCGCACTAAGAAAACAGTTACCGATAAGGTTCTAATGGAGTTCTCTCACACATAGCTGCATTGGCACTTCATCAAACTTTATCCTAGAATAGACCTAATTAAATAGTGTATCTACTGAAAAAGGAATTGTGTGAGCGATTTCTCAGCGTCAAGTAAATCACATTTATGGAAAGCTTAGGAAAACAGCATAAATCATTAGCAGAATAGTTGATTCTGTTCAATAGACGGGCTTTTTGTCACATGTCGTTGCATAAATAAACAGGGAGTTCCTGGCAGATTTACTTGGTCGGGCAACCAGAAATCTGATAATAACTAACTAATCGATGATTAAGGTTCAGTCTAAAACTTGTAGTTAGGTGCCAGCACATTCTGTTATATTATTATACTGTTTTTCTTGTGCGATGTTGAAAGTTCCTAATTTCTCTATTCTCATTCAAATCCAATTTGAATATCCGTTTACGGTTAAACGAAACACTTCGTTCATTATTAATGCCCGGGTCATTTACATCTTCAAAGTCAAAACCGCTCGTTCTCGTAGCTGCAAAACGTAGTAGGAACTTTTTGTGCCAGATACAAAAATTCATTATTCACTCGGTATATACTTGTATCTTTTTTTAAATCCTTTCTTTAGCTTGGCGTCTGCACGAGAAACTGCAAACTGCTCGCGGAGAAGGTTTGTATCACTACCCGTCTTTAAGGCTACTATTGAGCCCGATCTTGAGATCATCGACATTTTGGTGGTACTTCATATTTTTCCGATAGCTGCCCTAAGAAAAGCGGACCATTCGTGAATTTCCTTGTGCAATTTTGCGAAAAAATCACATTTTGAAAATTTACGAAGACGCCTAAAATTCACAACAATTCCTGCCTGAGGTCGCCCATAGCGAACCTTACTAAAACTAAGTTTAGAAGAAGAAAAAATCAATAGTATTTGGATTTCGGAGTAAATCTGAATATAGAAACGTATTTGCGAGAAAGCTCGATTGAAGTGATATCAAGGAGGAGGAAGAAGAAGTGTTGTGTCTAAACTTTTGGGAAAGTTTACCGTAGCTTTAAATCTGATAAACATCATCTATTTTATTTCGAAGAAAAGGAGTTAACTGCGTTTCGACGTGATATCATATCTCCCCTAAAACATGCAGCGAACATGTTTACAGATTTCGAAAAAAAAATGCGTTTACTCCTAGCACTTAAAAGTATCACACAAAGCACCACAAGCCCACGTTTCCTCCTAGCATGCGTCTATCACAGCTTCTTTGTAAGCTCTTCTATACAAATACCTACAATCGCAGCATCGTTGCAAGTGTTTGCAGTGCCGAACTGGCCACAACCGCGAACCTAAATGTCAGCATGAACAGAGTGATTTAGTACCACACAAACAAATACACCTGATTGACCCAATGGTTATGAAAGCGGTGTTTATTTTCATAACACTGCTTTACGGACACGAGTAACACGTTTTAATGTTGGAGAAGTAATAAGAGCGGCTAAAATTTATTGACGACTCGCCTTGGGTCGATAGCAGATTCCCGACGAACTATACCATAAATTGACCGTCATGGCGCTTAGCCCATAGGGAACCCTTCTTTTAAAAAAAGTCTGATATAACAGTGCGTTGTGTGTGCGTCGTGCAATCTTAACAGGCTGAATAATAATACTGTATAATATCTACTGAAAATTAGCTAGAGCTGAGCTTTTTTTCGGAGGGCTGGCTGTTTGCGGTACAAAAGAATGTGTATTTACGTCAAGTTTTCAATCTAGACCGTTTCACGTGGTGTCCTTCGGGCTGATACTACCGCTGCGTCATTATCTGAAACGTTAGTAGTAAAGTAGAGGTGCACCAAAAAGATCTAGTAAAAAAACAGTAATATTTATTTTTCGCTATTGATACCCTCAGAACTATTTAGAAAATAAGAAGCAACTACGTTTTTTGAAATTGCTAAATAAACTATTAGAGTCAATCCAGATTTCTGTACTTGACGCGAAGTAATAAATTACTCAAGAAAAAAGGAACCCTGCTTTAGGAACGCCTATCCATAGCATTTGTCTGGATGGACTTTTTGTGGTCGTAATTTCACAATCCATCGGTATGCTGCGATTGTGACTGCAAAGCAGAAAAAGCACCCGAATGGCGTTCTAGTGCTCATACGCGATATAGCCGAATAGAAACAATATAGGGTGACTGCAAAAACTCTCCACAAACAAACCTACAGAAGAGCCGCACGCTACAAAATGTAGATGTGCAAGTTCTAACGTTACTATTTAACGCGACTTCACAGAGATTGCTTGTGCTTTGTTATTTGATTTTTTGTTCGTTACAGTCAGAGAGTGCTAATAGTGGTTATTCGAAAAAAAAAAAAAAAAAAAAAAAAAAAAAAAAAACTCAAATATGTTGGTTATTCAAAGCGAAGCTGTCGCTAAAAAGATCAAGTTTAAATTTAGAATGTTTAATACAGGTGATGCGTGAAACGTATTTCGGCTCCTCAAATCATTGGCCTAATTCAATAAGAGATGGTAAGAGGTTGAGGACAAAATCAAATGCAAAACGTATTGACACTTTAAGGTATATTTCAACTTATCTTAAACAATTACCCATCGTATTCAGGACACCATTGGCATTTTCGATGCCTTCATTTGGCGTAATATAATAATCGAAGATCGCCTTGATATATTTCTACTAAAACGCAAAGAGACACTTACGTACCTAGGCAAGAATCATCTGCTGATCTTTTACACCTATATATATATATATAGTTCTGTCGAATTTATCTTATCACTAAATTTAAGCGGGTAAGCGCCAGTTAAATCAAAATTGTTGCTACATTTACATGTACGAGCTCTGTTAATTGTTTAGAAAGTTACAAGACCGTCGTTTTTCTATTTTTTTTTACTTGTACGTCATATATATAATGTAAAATATCTCGCTAATTAAACAAGTTCTCTTTTTAGGGCTCGCAAATAAAAAGCAAATCGAGACAAAGTTCTTCTAACTTGGCTCATAACAATTCGCGGCAGCGCTACGCGAACTACATTCGAGGGTGCTGGAAAATAGCGCCCATACGATCACAGTCAACTACCGTTGTGAAATATAGAGATAACCATATAAGTTTCGCATGACTTACAATTCAACAATTAGGAAACAGGTAAAAGTTTGTTTTCACTTAAGTTAACAAATTCGTATGCTTAGCATTTAATATATGAAAAAGTTAATTTGGTTTTGAGGAAATTGAACTAGTGGAAGAGTGAAGACAGGGTATAAGTTTAGCTAGGACAAAAGCTATGACACACAACGTTTTCAATGCTCTAGTAATTCTTGACCTATGGAATCGTTGCTTTGAAAAGCATACACTTAACTCGATATATAATGCGGATCTTCTAAGAAGTATAGCACAAAATACCGAATACAAACTACTCAATCGTCACACACAGAATAGGGTATAATCATGTCACCGGTTCTAGTCTGCTCAGATTGATATGATTCTGCACTCGTAAGTTATTATAAGCAATAAACACTATTATCGTTGTTCTATGTAACACATGAAGTTCTATGGTTTGCCTTCTGAAATTACTATGTTAGGTAAGCTTAAATGATATCGTCGCGCTTCCTAGTCTATAAGCTAAGCAAAGCTATAAGAAAACATAACTGCTCTCTTTATCTACGTTATCGTTGAGTATCTTACGACTAGCAGTATTATTCCAATGAGCTCGAGCGTCCATGGGTTAGGCGCACCGCCATCTGCACGGCTAGGTCGAGCATTTCCCTCTTGGCCACTGCTGAATCTCGGCTTCATACCGGTCAAGAATTACAGAAAGGGATATAGCGCGATTAAAAAGGTCTTCATCTGAACTATATAGCCCCTGAACCCACTCTCTAATGCGCTGTGCAGTTTCTATTCGTCGCTGAACAAACTGAACCTCTTTCAAGGCAGTGGCGCATTGTCGCCTATCTTCACGGTTGCTGAAGCTGCGCTCAATAACAGTTGAATATCTTTCTTGCTTTATGTATTCCTGCAAGGAGTGGATCAACGCAGCGCACCTTGTATCCGTTTCATGATACCATACCCGTGTAAATTTAACATTTCGTGGTATTACGATGACTTCCTGTAGTTCAACGCCGCCCTCGTATAGGATCGCCGGTGTTGGATCCATCTCAAGGTTCTGAACAGTTTCAGACTTCGTAAGTAAATGTTACGGTTATTGACAAATAAACACTGAATGCGATCGTGCTGCTTGCAAAGTCTGAGCAAAAATTCACCGAAATCAAATATTCGAAACGATCACCACTTTTTTTGAGAGGTCGGAAATCTCTGATTGTTTAAGCTTGTCAGAATCAGATACCTGTAACACTACGAAACTAATTAAATGCAGGTGAACGCATTGTGTTCCCTTAAAACTGCAAGTGACGAGCTATTACGATCGAACGTGTCAGTAACAAGGACCTACATTTTGTTTCGAGGAAACAATTAACTTTCCTACTCGAATCACCCATTGAACACTCTCAGAATTCAAATATAGACGTAGCGGCCTGCTTTCAACTAACACTGTGAGATCAAAATGGCGGCCGTTTTGTGATAATTGCCACAGCTGAATTATAAGCACGCAGTGTTGTACAGACGAAATGCATAAACTTAAGAGATCTTTTTTGAGCAGAGCGTTTACCGCGCATCGATGGCGCTATTCAGTATGGCGAAACGGATCCACTGTAAGATTACATCGAAATAAACCACTAGCAGATAGCTCGTAATGTATATTATCTTTAACGGTAAACTAAAGGATAGACGCCATATCACTGCGTGATATGAGACTTTGTCAACTGTGATGATAGGACGAGCTCGGTCTCTAAGATTCTGCTCTTTCTCAAGCATTTTAGTTAGCAAAAAAAAAACAAGTATATGGAATAAACAGTAAATAACGAAAAAAGACACCTTAAAAAGAAGAACATCATGTGTGCATGTGCCTAAAGACATTATCTGCAGTAGCACAAAATAATCTTTTGTTTGACAAGAGAGATACCAGTTGGTGAGCTGGCCTGCATACAAATCATGTTAAGATTATTACCAAATGATTCATTCTTAAATGCTACGTCTCATTGTAGAGAAAAAATCTATATACAGCTGAGTTCAGTGTGTGTAGTTTTTGTCGAGTGACATTAATCCTAAGCACACGGACAGATAAATCATAGAGGTAAATAGATACGTAAATATTCCCAATGGCCTCAGGATATACGAGGCAAATACCTAAAAAATTGCTCAGCGTTATAAGAATATAGGTTTCATATAGCAACCATCTTTTAACTGGTGCTCACGCTTTCGATCAAACCCCGAGAACAGCGTGTCATTACACACAAACGTAGAGGATCGTAGATTTCTAAATTTTGCTAGTTGAGAGATATTTAGTATCTTAGCGGCTGCCGCGATAGACGGGAGCTAAATTCTCAATATATTCTCGAAAAAAATCAACCAAAACTAGCGAATTTGTCGTTAGCTGTTAAACTCATTTGCTATCCTCTAGCAGTAGCTAAGTAGATGCAATAAAGATACGACACTTACTAGCATTACGTAGCAGTATGCACAACATGAACGAAGAGCGAATTTGATTTCTAAAATACGAAGAGCATTTGGAGCTGTATGGCAACTCCTCGGCAGCCTGATCGCCAAAAACTCCAGGAAGCAAAAGGACTACTACAGGGAAAATACGTCTAGACATAGGCATACGCATCCACACAATGATGTCGCTACATGAGCTACACTCGCTGGATGGAAGCGATGGCGCTATGCTCTGCATCAACCGGGGGGCTCATGACCCTCTGGAGTCATTTCAGCTCGACCCGGGTTCTCGTCATGTATGGTGGATCTTCCCACGGCAACTGCGTTGCTCTCTGAATAATTACTAGAGATGCAACAACTGTCAATTTACGCCTCCGCAATTAAGAGCAATCTGAGGTTAGCAACGCTCCCTACAACGAACGTGTCCCCGAGGAATTCGCCAGCCGTCGACAATGGCTAGTACAAGGTTTGCGCAAAATGGTTCATCACCTGACAGGACGGCTACCACGAAACGAACCTAGCAGCTTTTTTCATATGGGATTGACAAAAGCGTTCTTCCACGTTCGCTATTTTCAAGCTATCGACTAAAGGACGGGAGCGAATCCACGTACAGAAAACAAGACTCGTAGATAAATTAAAAAAAAACACTACTCCGCTATAAAATGATTGTGTTCTACGGCTACAACCAAACAATAACAGGTTATCATATTGATGATGATAATAATCATAATCATAGTAACAATAACAATAGATATTTTCGTATGTGTGTCTCGTAAGGTTTCCTCTGCACTAGAAATAGTGTTCAATGGAGAATGGCAATTTCCCTTTCGTTCCGTCTCCTCGGGCCTATTTAATAAATCAACTCAATACCATAGCAGCATTGTAAACCCCTAGCTCTGACGATTATGATTTATGTGAAAGAAATCGAGAAAAAAGTAATGTTACTTGTAGGAGAATGTTTGTTATCATAAACCCTTTTCTATGACAGCTGCAGGTGTCTAGGTCGTCGACACCGACAATATTGAAATGTCGCCTATCAGACGATTGCGTATTCTACCATTTTAACAACTTATTATTATATTTTTCTCTATCTTACGCAAAATAGCGTTGTTGATAGTAAATCATAACAAAAGATCTAGATAGGACTGTCTGATCCATTTCTAAAATGTCCATTCCATTCTTGTTCCATGTTTAAAGTTGAATACTATACAATACTACGAGTGAATTATTTTTCGAGTCTTCTATATTCTGAACCGGTCTTTGCGTTCGGACAGCGACTGCGTGCTTCCAGATTATAGTGTAAATGATTTACAGAGAAAAATGTTCGTCAAGGTATCCCAACAAGATATGATACAGCAGTTTCTACGGGTGGCAAATGGTAGAAATTTTTAGAGCTGACCCTTAGAAGAATTTCCGTTTCGGTTGTTAATACATCCAACTTATTTAAATGCAAATGCATCGTAATTAGCTGGGTTCAATATTAACTAAATTGAGTAACTCTCTCGAGCAGAATGAATAACCTATTTCAACAATTCCACCGATTCGTTGGATAACTTATATCGGCGACATATCGTCAGGGCGGTGTCCGTAACGAGCATACCCTACGAGAATAACGTATACCATATTTGAAATGTGTTTTTTCTTCTACTACTTGAATGGGTTTGAACTTCATTAACTGTCGTGCTCCTCTCGATAGAGACTCGCTTTCTGAGTATTAGCTAAATGAGTAGGAAAATGAGTTCACTGACTATATAAAATGATACTATTAAAGTTCTTCGTATGCTGACCTAGGTTCCTTGATCTTGAAAAAATATGTCCTGTGATGTTTATCAGAGTGGCCTGATTGGACAGAGGACAATATCACACTGGCTATAAATAAACCTGGATTAGCTATAAATAATATAGAACTAATTAATTTTATAACGATGCTCGTAACGGCTGCTTTCGCAAAGGGGACACCAATAGTGATAGTATTTGCTTGCCGTAACGAACCATCACCAAAACCATAATGAATATCGTACTCCAACGCCGAGAACAAACAAGTAGTGCCAACTAGCCATGTTCTATCATATGGGCCTATGTCTGGTCCATGTTGAGCTTTGCCAGGTTCGTCGGGCCAAAATAGGCCACAAGTTATACGATTTCAATGGAGATATACGTGTCGCAATTGTGAAATAATCAAAGGGCCGTTTACTTAGTGTCATTCCTGTACATGCCCAAATATACAGAATGTTTAAAATTAAATATAGCTTAAATACAGTACATCGATGGTTATTGAAGAAGCAGGGAATCTTGTAAGCATTCATTTTCCAAGCCGACTGAAGTATTTGCCATTCATAGACATTCGACATAGAACTGTGGCATTTGTGTTCGACATTTTGTATATTTATATTCGAGCACCATATTATAGGAAGGAAAAGACTATAGTCTTGACATATGTTGGGAACCACTACAGGGTTTGCAGAATACTTGTCGATATGAAGCCCGCAACACTGATGATCTTTAAATAGAGACTCTATGTAAGGTTTTCGTGGGGTGAGCTTACGTGCTCGTACGATGAACTCCTATGTTGTTGAACGTATGTTGAAGAAAGAGGTAATGTTTATGCTAACGTCAATGAAATAGGGTGAGGTTACCAGGCAGGGCAGCTATCTCCCAACCGATAAAATACTTCAATCTGAGATCCTTTACAAGCTACAATACTTGTTAACCAAAGGTATGCGATATTCAAATTCCCTTTCCCTCAGCTTCTTACTGCGGCGCATTTACCTAAAAAATGCCTCCTAAATCTTAACCCTAAATGCTTATATATGGTAACACCCTTTTCCACTCTTCTTCTTCTTTAGATCTTCCGTCTGAAGTTTTTATATTTATCCACAAATCCCTATTTGTACGTCTGTTTTTTATTGTGTGATGGTTTTAGGAGACAATAGCTGTGAAATTGGGCAGGCTCAAGTGTTACCAGGTAGTGCCCACGTACCATTCCTCCGTTGCTTCTTCATGCCATCTTGTCACTGTTTACGTGCTCCCCTTGATGAGTTCCAGCTCCATAAACTCTGCCTCTATCTTTTACCTCACCAGTCATATCATTACAACAACGTTTTTTCCAACGTTCGCAGTGTGTGCTTTATTCGCCTGGTCGCACTTCCCCGAACGCTATTTACATTTTCCATCCACAAATGTCTTCTGATGTCAAGAACCGGGCTAGTAAATTCGAATAACCTGAAGCTCTTCGCCACCGATCGGTTAAAGAAATATTCAGAGTATTTAAAATTTCGGTTATTAGAATTTACTTTACGGTGCCTATGAGTATACCTTTACTTCTGCCTAGCCACGTTTCCTTTTCTAGAAAAGAACTGAAGGTTTCCTTTTAATTCAATCGATTTAACTGACTTATTCGTCGCTTCTTGTAGAGCGTTTACACTATAATCAAGCTAAAGCCCCAATTTTTAGATATTTTTTATACGGTAGATTTA